>NW_026526084.1:0-35445 GCF_010183535.1 Caenorhabditis remanei
TTCGAAGTTGTAAAATTTTTTAATTAGGTCACCTGCTATATCGTCGAATTATCTCTTGAAATATTCACATATGGCAGCCATCAGGTCTTCACTACTTTGACAGAAGCCACGGGGAATAAATTTAAGAAATGAAAACTGGAAAAAATTTGAAAAATGGACGACCAAATCCACGTGTCGAAAGGTCATCCTGTTTTTGAAAATTTCGCAAATTCCTCAACTTCTAGGTGCCCTCCCGGGCGTCAAAGAAAAATTTATGAGACGAGACCTTGACCAAATGATTGCTCACATCCTAAGGCATCACATATGTAAAAACAAAAAAATTCTGTGGAGCCGTTTTTGAGAAAATCGCAAAAAGGTTCCAAAAAACGCCGACCTAGAAAAACTGCTGATGGGAATTTTTTCGGACCACATAGAAAAGCTCAGAAATGTCTAGTTTTGGGGGTTTGCAAAAAGAATTAGGTCGATATCTTCAAAACGCTCCGACTTATTAGCGCTCAACATTGTCTTAAAAGTGTTTTTTGAACTTTCACCTTGAATAACTTTTTATAGGTCAGAGATAAAAAATTTTGATGTACTAGAAAGTTGTAGACCTCGGTGAGTTACATAGGTACACGAATTTTCGTGACCTAATATTGATTCTCCGATTTTTACCAGCTCACGGAAAATTTCACGTTTTTAAAAATCCTGGTACAGTGGAAGCATGATCCTAAATGGCAGCAGTCGCCTAACGGCGCCTGCGCCTAAGCCTAAGCCTAAGCCTAACCTGTTAAAAAGCTTGGGACTGGGGCAGTCACAAAAAAGGGGATTTAGGATGGCACCCGGTGTCATAAACTTAAGCCTAAGAAAAGTAGAGAATCTTTGAAGCCTAAGCCTAAAAAAAGTAAAGAATCATGAAAGCCTAAGCCTAAGAAAAGTAGAGAATCTTTGAACCTTTAGCCTAAGAAAAGTAAAGAATCTTTGAACCCTAAGCCTAAGAAAAGTAGAGAATCTTATGAAATCAAGTAAATAATCCTAAATCCTCAATCGCGGGGCGTAGCGTTTAATCGATACGATGAAAAAATTGTAGACTTGCATTTGTTCCTGAATTTTTCTTCTTTTGCTCCGGAATTGCTTTGATCTACGTTTTGTTTCTCAAGAATTTCAGATTTTGACAAAACATGGGTTTGATCTCCTCACACCATTTGTATTTTAGACATACTAAAAACTGATCTCTAAAATTAATCTTTTGAAGTACCCTTTAAAGTTTGATTTAGTTTTGATCCACCCACATTATTAAAATTGTAGACCTACCACTTGTCGAAAACTATTGATTTCAAAAATTAATCTTTGGATCTACCCTTTGAAATTTGATATAGTTTTGATCTACCCACATCCTTAAAATTGTAGACCTACTACTTGTCAAAAACAATAAGATCTTTAAAGTAAAACTTTTGACCTATCTTTCAACTTTTGTTTCAGGTTTGATCTACCCCGCCTACCGGCAGATATTTCATTTTTGTCGACCATTTTTAGTTGTTTTTCGTCATTTGTGTTGTCATTTCATTTATTAGGTAGTTTTTTCACTTGTTTTCTCTAGTTTTTCATTGAATTTTCAATAGTAGAGCTCAAGTTATTAACTTTCCAGTAGTATTTAAGAGATTTGTTAGGTAATTTCGACCAAGTTTGGAATTCTTTAGTATTTATCGAAAATTCAACCATAAACAGTTAAGGTAAGATAGGAATTCGAGAGTTACGCTAATGCTCAAAAATTCAGCTCCTAATTCACCATAAAAAGATATAAAACATGAAGCGTAGCCCCGCGATTGAGGATTTAGGATTATTTACTTGATTTCATAAGATTCTCTACTTTTCTTAGGCTTAGGGTTCAAAGATTCTTTACTTTTCTTAGGCTAAAGGTTCAAAGATTCTCTACTTTTCTTAGGCTTAGGCTTTCATGATTCTTTACTTTTTTTAGGCTTAGGCTTCAAAGATTCTCTACTTTTCTTAGGCTTAAGTTTATGACACCGGGTGCCATCCTAAATCCCCTTTTTTGTGACTGCCCCAGTCCCAAGCTTTTTAACAGGTTAGGCTTAGGCTTAGGCTTAGGCTTAGGCTTAGGCTAAGGCGCAGGCTCAGCCTGCGCCATTTGGGCTGAGGGGAAAAAACGAAAATCTCAGAATCGTCCGAAATTTTCATGGTCGATAGAGGACACTTAGCCGGTAACAGCGCAAGCAAAATAAAATTTTCCAGACACGTCCACGAAAAAAAAACCGGCAAAAACTGAAAAAAAATTTTCATAAAAACCTTCATAACTTTTGACAAACGCAAAGTGATGAAACCAAATTTGGCCACAATCAATAACTCATGATTATCGATTTATTGATTGATATTGATTTTATCGATAATCGATAAATCGATATGAAAAATTTTGCGGGAAAATAGCAAAAAAGTTACTGTTGTGACATCTTTCTAGTTTTAGGCATTGTACTTGACTTTGGCCAACTTAAAATTTTAGACACCTACCAAAACCGTCCCAGGTGTCCTAATTTTTCGACCCTCCGGACCGGCAAACGGCATGATCGGCGAAATTTGGTTATTGTGCAAATCGATAACACTGACCCGCAACTACATAGACATAAAAAAATTTGCGACCACCGGCCTCGATAAGGGTGTCAAAAAATAAAAAATTTTTATAAAAAAAATTTGTGATGTTAAATTCGTTTGATTTTTTGTCACCAATAAGTACTCTCGACACTTAGTATATACGCAAAAAATATTCAAAAGTTCAGCTGACAAATTTTTTTTTCGGGGGTCGAAACTTTTTTTTCGAGAAAATTCTAGAAAATTCTCGAATGTTCTAGAACAATTTTGGTTAGTACCATCATGTGCGCCGGAGCGAGACGAGTAATTTGATATGTTAAATTACTAACTTTTATTGGGTCTTTGCTGAGATAAATGAATTTCAAATTTTCAAATTTTGTAAAAAATTTTCAAAAAAACTTTTCAAAATCCTTAAGCCTAAGCAAGTTGAGCACAGTGCGGTTGGATGGCGTAGTGGTACGAAAAAGTTAGTGAGCGCATATGACTTGTATTGGCGGGTCATGCTTAACATAAAAAGTTGGGCACCTGCCGAGGCCGTCTGACGGATTTGAAAAATTCGAAAAAAAAATTTCTAAGTTTTTTTTTTTTTTTAAGCTTGAAAATTTTTTTTTCCAAAAAAGCTTTATTATTGTCTAAAACGTATAATGACATCAAAATAAGGTGGTCTTGAAATGGTCAAAAAATGACCATGTATAGGGATACATTGATGAAAAAAATTTCAACGTATAGGTGTACATGGGTGATTTTGACTCGAATTTTCACTAAGTTCCAAATTGTTCTGAAGATGAAATGAAAGCTTTATTTTGGTCTAAAAAGTACATTGACGTCGAAATTTCACGATTTTGTGATGGTCAAGAAATGACCACGTATTGGGATACATTGATGAAAAAATTTCAACGTATAGGTATACATGGGTAATTTTGGCAATAGTAAAAAGAGTCGCGGCGCGCAGCGCCGAGACTTCCGATTGCGTTTACGGTGACGCTGAGCGGAGCGAAGCGTCACCGTAAAGGTCACAAAATTTTTCTTTCTCTCTCTCTTTTTCTCTTGTTTTTCTCTCTCTCTCTCTTTTCTTTTTTTGCTTAGTTTCACAAGTGAAACAAAGAAATGATTTGGGCTCCCCTCGAATTCATGAAAGTTAAGAAATCGCTCGCTTCGCTCGCCTCAAACCGCCGACTGGAGTCGCACATAAAATCCCTAACGTGTATGATAGTTAAGAAATCACTCGCTTCGCTCGTAGTTTTTTCAAAAATTCGAAGATTTTCGAGTACCCAAATCAGGCGAGCAATGCAATTCGTTTAGAGTTGTTTTGAAAAAGATTTTTCAAAGTTATGCGCCAAAATAATTAGTGAATTTACTAAGAAATCGAGAAAAACATGTATTGTTTTCAATGCGCGAAGCGCATCAGATTGCGTTTGATATCATAAAAGAAAAATTATTTAAATGAATTATTGGAGGCGCGGAGCGCCTTCAATAATCCACTTTGAATGATTTTTCTTTTATGATATCAAAGGTCACAAAAATAGAACATAACGACGAAAATCTTTTTCAAAACTGTGAAATCATAAGCTCGCCTGATTTGGGTACTCGAAAATCTTCGAATTTTTGAAAAAACTACGAGCGAAGCGAGTGATTTCTTAACTATCATACACGTTAGGGATTTTATGTGCGACTCCAGTCGGCGGTTTGAGGCGAGCGAAGCGAGCGATTTCTTAACTTTCATGAATTCGAGGGGAGCCCAAATCATTTCTTTGTTTCACTTGTGAAACTAAGCAAAAAAAGAAAAGAGAGATTAGGCTAAGGCGCAGGCTCAGCCTGCGCCATTTGGGCTGAGGGGAAAAAACGAAAATCTCAGAATCGTCCGAAATTTTCATGGTCGATAGAGGACACTAAGCCGGTAACAGCGCAAGCAAAATAAAATTTTCAAGACACGTCCGCGAAAAAAAAACCGACAAAAACTGAAAAAAAATTTTCATAAAAACCTTTATAACTTTTGACAAACGCAAATTGGTGAAACCAAATTTGGTCAAAATCAATAACTCATGATTATCGATTTATTGATCGATATTGATTTTATCGATTATCGATAAATCGATATGAAAAATTTTGCGACGAAATAGCAAAAAAGTTACTGTTGTGACATCTTTCTAGTTTTCGGCATTGTACTTGACTTTGGCCAACTTAAAATTTTAGACACCTACCAAAACCGTCCAAGGTGTCCTAATTTTTCGACCCTCCGGACCGGCAAACGGCATGATCGGCGAAATTTGGTTATTGTGCAAATCGATAACACTGACCCGGAACTACATAGACATAAAAAAATTCGGGACCACCGGCCTCGATAAGGGTGTCAAAAAATGAAAAAATTTTATTGAAAAAATCGTAACGTCAGTTTTTGGACCGGACCATATGCATTCGATAGTACTCTAAGCACTTAGTATATGTGCAAAAGAAATCCGAAAATCTCACGAACAATTTTTTTTTTCGGGGGTCGAAACTTTTTTTTCGAGAAAATTCTAGAAAATTCTGGAATGTTCTAGAACAATTTTGGTTAGTACCATCATGTGCGCCGGAGCGAGACGAGTAATTTGATATGTTGAATTAATAAGTTTTATTGGGTATTCGTTGAGCAAATTGAATTTCAAATTTTCAAATTTTGTAAAAAAATTTCAGAAAATATCCACGAAATTCCTTAAGCCTAAGCAATATATGCTCAGTGCGGTATGATGGCGTAGTGGTAGGCGGAAGTTAGATAGCGCATGTTAATCAGAGCCGTGGGGGAGGGTATGTATAAAAAATCTGGGCACCTGCCGAGGCCATCTGACGGAGTTGAAAATTTCGAAAAAATTTTTCTAAGTTTTTTTTTTTTTTTTTAAGCCTGAAAAATTTTTTTTTTTTTAAAGCTTTATTTTTGTCTAAAACGTATAATGACATCAAAATAAAGTGCTCTTAAAATGATAAAAAAATGACCATGTATAGGGATACGTTGATGAAAAAAATTTCAACGTATAGGTATACATGGGTGATTTTGACTCGAATTTTCACCAAGTTCCAAATTGTTCAGAAGAATATATGAAAACTTTATTTTGGTCTAAAAAGTACATTGACGTCAAAATTTCACGTTTTTGAGAAGGTCAAAAATTGACCATGTACAGGGATACATTGATGAAAAATTTTCATACATGGGTAATTTAGGCAATATCAAAAAGAGTCGCGGCGCGCAGCGCCGAGACTTCCGATTGCGTTTACGGTGACGCTGAGCGGAGCGAAGCGTCACCGTAAAGGTCACAAAATTTTTCTCTCTCTCTCTTTTTCTCTTGTTTTTCTCTCTCTTTCTTTTCTTTTTCTTGTTTAGTTTCACAAGTGAAACAAAGAAATGATTTGGGCTCCCCTCGAATTCATGAAAGTTAAGAAATCGCTCGCTTCGCTCGCCTCAAACCGCCGGCTGTTATGCCATAAAACCCCTAACGTGTATGATAGTTAAGAAATCACTCGCTTCGCTCGTAGTTTTTTCAAAAATTCGAAAATTTTCGAGTACCCAAATCAGGCGAGCAATGTAATTCATTTAGAGTTGTTTTGGAAAAGATTTATCATGTTATGCGCCAAAATAATATGTGAATTTACTAAGAAATCAAGAAAAAATTTGTATTTCAAGATATGAATAGCACATGTTCTCAATGCGCGAAGCGCATCAGATTGCGTTTGATATCATGAAAGAAAAATTATTTAAATGAATTATTGGAGGCGCGGAGCGCCTTCAATAATTCACTTTGAATGATTTTTCTTTTATGATATCAAAGGTCACAAAAATAAAACATAACGACGAAAATCTTTTTCAAAACTCTGAAATCATAAGCTCGCCTGATTTGAGTACTCGAAAATTTTCGAATTTTTGAAAAAACTACGAGCGAAGCGAGTGATTTCTTAACTATCATACACGTTAGGGGTTTTATGGCATAACAGCCGGCGGTTTGAGGCGAGCGAAGCGAGCGATTTCTTAACTTTCATGAATTCGAGGGGAGCCCAAATCATTTCTTTGTTTCACTTGTGAAACTAAACAAGAAAAAGAAAAGAAAGAGAGAGAAAAACAAGAGAAAAAGAGAGAGAGAGATTAGGCTTAGGCTTAGGCTAAGGCGCAGGCTCAGCCTGCGCCATTTGGGCTGAGGGGATAAAACGAAAATCTCAGAATCGTCCGAAATTTTCATGGTCGATAGAGGACACTAAGCCGGTAACAGCGCAAGCAAAATAAAATTTTCAAGACACGTCCGCGAAAAAAAAACCGGCAAAAACTGAAAAAATTTTTTCATAAAAACCTTCATAACTTTTGACGAACGCAAATTGATGAAACCAAATTTGGTCATAATCAATAACTCATGATTATCGATTTATTGATCGATATTGATTTTATCGATAATCGATAAATCGATATGAAAAATTTTGCGGCAAAATAGCAAAAAAGTTACTGTTCTGACATCTTTCTAGTTTTCGGCATTGTACTTGACTTTGGCCAACTTAAAATTTTAGACACCTACCAAAACCGTCCCAGGTGTCCTAATTTTTCGACCCTCCCGATCGGGAAATAGAGTGATCGACGAAATTTGGTTATTGCGCGAATCGATAACACCGACCATGAACTACATAGACATAAAAAAATTCGGAACCACCGACCTCGATAAGAGTGTCAAAAAATGAAAAAATTTTATAACTGAAAATTTTCTTTGGAGAATTTTTTTATTTTTTGTCACCGACAAGTACTCTCGACACTTAGTATATGTACAAAAGATCAAACAAAATTGAGCTGATAATTTTTTTTTTCGGAGGTCCAAACTTTTTTTTCGAGAAAATTCTAGAAAATTCCAGAATGTTTTAGAACAATTTTGGTTAGTACCATCATGTGCGCCGGAGCGAGACGAGTAATTTGATATGTTAAATTACTAACTTTTATTGGGTCTTTGCTGAGATAAATGAATTTCAAATTTTCAAATTTTGTAAAAAAATTTCAGAAAATATCCACGAAATTCCTTAAGCCTAAGCAATATATGCTCAGTGCGGTATGATGGCGTAATGGTAGGCGGAAGTTAGTGAGCGCATGTTAATCAGGGCCGTGGGGGAGGGTATGTATAAAAAATCTGGGCACCTGTCGAGGCCATCTGACGGAGTTGAAAATTTCGAAAAAAATTTTCTAAGTTTTTTTTTTTTTCTTAAGCCTGAAAAACTTTTTTTTTTAAAAAGCTTTATTTTTGTCTAAAACGTATAATGACAACAAAATAAGGTAGTCTTAAAATGGTCAAAAAATGACCATGTATAGGGGTACGTTGATGAAAAAAATTTCAACGTATAGGTATACATGGGTGATTTTGACTCGAATTTTCACTATGTTCCAAATTGTTCAAAAGAAAAAATAAAAACTTTATTTTGGTCTAAAAAGTACATTGACGTCAAAATTTCACGTTTTTGAGATGGTCAAAAATTGATGAAAAAAATTTCAACGTATAGGTATACATGGGTGATTTTGACTCGAATTTTCACTAAGTTCCAAATTGTTCAGAAGAATATATGAAAACTTTATTTTGGTCTAAAAAGTACATTGACGTCAACATTTCACGATTTTGTGATGATCAAGAAATGGCCGTGTATAGGGACACGTTGATGAAAATATTTCAACGTATAGGTATACATGGGTGATTTTGACTCGAATTTTTACTATGTTCCAAATTGTTCAGAAGATGAAATGAAAGCTTTATTTTAGTCTAAAAAGTACATTGACGTCAACATTTCACGATTTTGTGATGATCAAGAAATGGCCGTGTATAGGGATACGTTGATGAAAATATTTCAACGTATAGGTATACATGGGTGATTTTGACTCGAATTTTCACTAAGTTCCAAGTTGTTCAGAAGAAAAAGTGAAAACTTTATTTTGATCTAAAAAGTACATTGACGACAAAATGAAACGTTTTTGAGAGGGTCGAAAATTGACCATGTATAGGGATACATTGATGAAAATATTTCAACGTATAGGTATACATGGGTAATTTTGGCAATATCAAAAAGAGTCGCGGCGCGCAGCGCCGAGACTTCCGATTGCGTTTACGGTGACGCTGAGCGGAGCGAAGCGTCACCGTAAAGGTCACAAAATGTTTCTCTCTCTCTCTCTTTTTCTCTTGTTTTTCTCTCTCTCTCTCTCTTTTCTTTTTTGCTTAGTTTCACAAGTGAAACAAAGAAATGATTTGGGCTCCCCTCGAATTCATGAAAGTTAAGAAATCGCTCGCTTCGCTCGCCTCAAACCGCCGACTGGAGTCGCACATAAAATCCCTAACGTGTATGATAGTTAAGAAATCACTCGCTTCGCTCGTAGTTTTTTCAAAAATTCGAAAATTTTCGAGTACCCAAATCAGGCGAGCAATGCAATTCGTTTAGAGTTGTTTTGAAAAAGATTTTCCAAAGTTATGCGCCAAAATAATTAGTGAATTTACTAAGAAATCGAGAAAAACATGTATTTCAAGATATGAATAGCACACTGTTTTCAATGCGCGAAGCGCATCAGATTGCGTTTGATATCATAAAAGAAAAATTATTTAAATGAATTATTGGAGGCGCGGAGCGCCTTCAATAATCCACTTTGAATGATTTTTCTTTTATGATATCAAAGGTCACAAAAATAGAACATAACGACGAAAATCTTTTTCAAAACTCTGAAATCATAAGCTCGCCTGATTTGAGTACTCGAAAATTTTCGAATTTTTGAAAAAACTACGAGCGAAGCGAGTGATTTCTTAACTATCATACACGTTAGGGATTTTATGTGCGACTCCAGTCGGCGGTTTGAGGCGAGCGAAGCGAGCGATTTCTTAACTTTCATGAATTCGAGGGGAGCCCAAATCATTTCTTTGTTTCACTTGTGAAACTAAGCAAAAAAAGAAAAGAGAGAGAGAGAGAGAAAAACAAGAGAAAAAGAGAGAGAGAGAGATTAGGCTTAGGCTTAGGCTTAGGCTTAGGCTTAGGCTTAGGCTTAGGCTTAGGCTTAGGCTTAGGCTTAGGCTAAGGCGCAGGCTCAGTCTGCGCCATTTGGGCTGAGGGGAAAAAACGAAAATCTCAGAATCGTCCGAAATTTTCATGGTCGATAGAGGACACTTAGCCGGTAACAGCGCAAGCAAAATAAAATTTTCCAGACACGTCCACGAAAAAAAAACCGGCAAAAACTGAAAAAAAATTTTCATAAAAACCTTCATAACTTTTGACAAACGCAAAGTGGTGAAACCAAATTTGGCCACAATCAATAACTCATGATTATCGATTTATTGATCGATATTGATTTTATCGATTATCGATAAATCGATATGAAAAATTTTGCGGCAAAATTGCAAAAAACGAGTTGTTGTGACATCTTTCTAGTTTTTGGCATTGTACTTAACTTTGACCAACTTAAAATTTTAGACACCTACCAAAACCGTCCTAGGTGTCCTAATTTTTCGACCCTCCCGATTGGCAAATAGAGTGATCGGCAAAATTTGGTTAGTGCGCGAATCGATAACACCGTCCATGAACTACATAGACATAAAAAAATTTGCGACCACCGGCCCCGATAAGGGTGTCAAAAAATGAAAAATTTTTATTAAAAAAATCGTAACGTCAGTTTTCGGACCGGACCATATGCATTCGATAGTACTCTAAACACTCAGTATATACGCAAAAAATATCCAAAAGTTCAGCTGACAATTTTTTTTTTCGGGGGTCCAAACTTTTTTTTCGAGAAAATTCTAGAAAATTCTGGAATGTTCTAGAACAATTTTGGTTAGTACCATCATGTGCGCCGGAGCGAGACGAGTAATTTGATATGTTAAATTACTAACTTTTATTAGGTATTCGTTGAGCAAATTAAATTTCAAATTTTCAAATTTTGTAAAAAAATTTCAGAAAATATCCACGAAATTCCTTAAGCCTAAGCAATATATGCTCAGTGCGGTATGATGGCGTAGTGGTAGGCGGAAGTTAGATAGCGCATGTTAATCAGGGCCGTGGGGGAGGGTATGTATAAAAAATCTGGGCACCTGTCGAGGCCATCTGACGGAGTTGAAAATTTTGAAAAAATTTTTCTAAGTTTTTTTTTTTTTTTTTAAGCCTGAAAAATTTTTTTTTCAAAAAAGGTTTATTTTTGTCTAAAACGTATAATGACATCAAAATAAAGTGGTCTTAAAATGGTCAAAAAATGACCATGTATAGGGATACGTTGATGAAAAAAATTTCAACGTATAGGTATACATGGGTGATTTTGACTCGAATTTTCACTATGTTCCAAATTGTTCAGAAGATGAAATGAAAGCTTTATTTTGGTCTAAAAAGTACATTGACGACAAAATGAAACGTTTTTGAGACGGTCGAAAATTGACCATGTATAGGGATACATTGATGAAAATATTTCAACGTATAGGTATACATGGGTAATTTTGGCAATATCAAAAAGAGTCGCGGCGCGCAGCGCCGAGACTTCCGATTGCGTTTACGGTGACGCTGAGCGGAGCGAAGCGTCACCGTAAAGGTCACAAAATTTTTCTCTCTCTCTCTCTTTTTCTCTTGTTTTTCTCTCTCTCTCTCTTTTTTTTTGCTTAGTTTCACAAGTGAAACAAAGAAATGATTTGGGCTCTCCTGGAATTCATGAAAGTTAAGAAATCGCTCGCTTCGCTCGCCTCAAACCGCCGGCTGGAGTCGCATAAAATCCCTAACGTGTATGATAGTTAAGAAATCACTCGCTTCGCTCGTATTTTTTTCAAAAATTCGAAAATTTTCGAGTACCCAAATCAGGCGAGCAATGCAATTCATTTAGAGTTGTTTTGAAAAAGATTTTTCAAAGTTATGCGCCAAAATAATTAGTGAATTTACTAAGAAATCGAGAAAAACATTTATTTCAAGATATGAATAGCACATTGTCTCCAATGCGCGAAGCGCATCAGATTGCGTTTGATATCATAAAAGAAAAATTATTTAAATGAATTATTGGAGGCGCGGAGCGCCTTCAATAATCCACTTTGAATGATTTTTCTTTTATGATATCAAAGGTCACAAAAATAGAACATAACGACGAAAATCTTTTTCAAAACTCTGAAATCATAAGCTCGTCTGATTTGGGTACTCGAAAATTTTCGAATTTTTGAAAAAAATACGAGCGAAGCGAGTGATTTCTTAACTATCATACACGTTAGGGATTTTATGCGACTCCAGCCGGCGGTTTGAGGCGAGCGAAGCGAGCGATTTCTTAACTTTCATGAATTCCAGGAGAGCCCAAATCATTTCTTTGTTTCACTTGTGAAACTAAGCAAAAAAAAAGAGATTAGGCGCAGGCGCCGTTAGGCGACTGCTGCCATTTCAGAGATCATGCTTCCACTGTACCAGGATTTTTAAAAACGTGAAATTTTCCGTGAGCTGGTAAAAATCGGAGAATCAATATTAGGTCACGAAAATTCGTGTACCTATGTAACTCACCGAGGTCTACAACTTTCTAGTACATCAAAATTTTTTATCTCTGACCTATAAAAAGTTATTCAAGGTGAAAGTTCAAAAAACACTTTTAAGACAATGTTGAGCGCTAATAAGTCGGAGCGTTTTGAAGATATCGACCTAATTCTTTTTGCAAACCCCCAAAACTAGACATTTCTGAGCTTTTCTATGTGGTCCGAAAAAATTCCCATCAGCAGTTTTTCTAGGTCGGCGTTTTTTGGAACCTTTTTGCGATTTTCTCAAAAACGGCTCCACAGAATTTTTTTGTTTTTACATATGTGATGCCTTAGGATGTGAGCAATCATTTGGTCAAGGTCTCGTCTCATAAATTTTTCTTTGACGCCCGGGAGGGCACCTAGAAGTTGAGGAATTTGCGAAATTTTCAAAAACAGGATGACCTTTCGACACGTGGATTTGGTCGTCCATTTTTCAAATTTTTTCCAGTTTTCATTTCTTAAATTTATTCCCCGTGGCTTCTGTCAAAGTAGTGAAGACCTGATGGCTGCCATATGTGAATATTTCAAGAGATAATTCGACGATATAGCAGGTGACCTAATTAAAAAATTTTACAACTTCGAATAGAAAAAAATTCGAATTTTTAGGATGGATTTGGAGTGTCGTGGTGCACCTTTTGCTTTGTTTTGGGTCGTGATGGATAATAAGAGATTTTTGGCTGCTTCTCACCTCAATTCCAACAACTTACACCACTTTTTCAGCATTTTTCATTTGTTTCTCTCTTTAAACCGCATTTCTCTTTTTTTATCTGTATCTTCTTCTCTATTTTCACACTTGACTTGACACCCGTGATAGCAAGCCAAATTAAAGCAAAATTAGGTCAGAAGCTCTTACAATTTTTGAAATTGGAAAATATTTGCAACTTTTTGGTTTTTTCGAGATCTGAAACTTAAGATTAGAGTACTGAATTTCGTAGTTTTTTCTCTTCCTAGAGAACTTTATGGGCTATCTTTCGCACTATGTTTAAACCTGATACTTCTGACCGGAGTCGAGATCTAAGCGAGATAAGGTCAGAAGTTAAAAAATCGAAATTTCAAAGTACGAATTTTGGAATTTTTTTAACCCCATATTATTTATCATGCTTTGTTTAGTTGAACTAACTAAAAAACTTCTGAAGTTTCTACTCAGAAGGAAAATTTTTCCTGGACTTGTGAAATTTTGAAAAACTTTGGTTTTTAAAAAATATCACTCACAGTTTTTTAGGTATGGTCTTCAAACTTTTTTCTCTTCCTAGAGAATTTCAAGGGCTATTATACGCACTTTAGTTTTACCCGATAACTCTGACCGGAAGCGAGATCTAAGCGAGATGAGATCAGGAGTTAAAAATCGAAATTTCAAAGTGCGAATATTGGAATTTTTTCAACCCCATATTATTCAGATTGCTTCGTTTAATTGAACTAACTGAAAAACTTTTGAAGTTTCGACTCGGAAGGAAAAGTTTTCCTTGACTTGTGAAAGTGTGAAAAATTGTGTTTTTTTTTTAAATTTCACTCACAGTTTTCTAGGTATGGTCTTCAAACTTTTTTCTCTTCGTAGAGAATTTCAAGGGCTTTTATACGCATTTTAGATTGACCCGATACCTCTGACCGGAGAGATCTAAGCGAGATAAGGCCAAAATTTGAAAAAAAGTCGAAATTTCGAAGTGCGAATTTTGGAGTTTTTTCAACCCCATATAATTCAGCATGCTCAGTTTAGTTGAACTGTCTAATAACTGTTTGAAATTAGGGTTAGCTTTTTAAAATTAGACACCCAAGTACCTATTTTCACCTTATTGAGAGTGTGAACGGGTATCACTACAGAGAGAAGTGGGAAGGTCAGATTATCAATCATTTTAACAACACGATCTGTCACTTTGTGTGAAAAAAACAACTGGATAATGCGCAGGTCAATCGTTCTCCCAAGAACACCTGTCACACGGCTGATACCCTTAATCTGACAATAGGTCATTAGGTGCCAGACTTGAATCAGTAGTCGCTTCGTTAAGTAACTCGTCTCATTTCTTTACTTTTGCAGTTTTTGTAGACACCCATGGTGTCAAGAAAAGTAGAGAACCTGTTAAAAAGCTTGGGACTGGGGCAGTCACAAAAAAGGGGATTTAGGATGGCACCCGGTGTCATAAACTTAAGCCTAAGAAAAGTAGAGAATCTTTGAAGCCTAAGCCTAAAAAAAGTAAAGAATCATGAAAGCCTAAGCCTAAGAAAAGTAGAGAATCTTTGAACCTTTAGCCTAAGAAAAGTAAAGAATCTTTGAACCCTAAGCCTAAGAAAAGTAGAGAATCTTATGAAATCAAGTAAATAATCCTAAATCCTCAATCGCGGGGCTACGCTTCATGTTTTATATCTTTTTATGGTGAATTAGGAGCTGAATTTTTGAGCATTAGCGTAACTCTCGAATTCCTATCTTACCTTAACTGTTTATGGTTGAATTTTCGATAAATACTAAAGAATTCCAAACTTGGTCGAAATTACCTAACAAATCTCTTAAATACTACTGGAAAGTTAATAACTTGAGCTCTACTATTGAAAATTCAATGAAAAACTAGAGAAAACAAGTGAAAAACTACCTAATAAATGAAATGACAACACAAATGACGAAAAACAACTAAAAATGGTCGACAAAAATGAAATATCTGCCGGTAGGCGGGGTAGATCAAACCTGAAACAAAAGTTGAAAGATAGGTCAAAAGTTTTACTTTAAAGATCTTATTGTTTTTGACAAGTAGTAGGTCTACAATTTTAAGGATGTGGGTAGATCAAAACTATATCAAATTTCAAAGGGTAGATCCAAAGATTAATTTTTGAAATCAATAGTTTTCGACAAGTGGTAGGTCTACAATTTTAATAATGTGGGTGGATCAAAACTAAATCAAACTTTAAAGGGTACTTCAAAAGATTAATTTTAGAGATCAGTTTTTAGTATGTCTAAAATACAAATGGTGTGAGGAGATCAAACCCATGTTTTGTCAAAATCTGAAATTCTTGAGAAACAAAACGTAGATCAAAGCAATTCCGGAGCAAAAGAAGAAAAATTCAGGAACAAATGCAAGTCTACAATTTTTTCATCGTATCGATTAAACGCTACGCCCCGCGATTGAGGATTTAGGATTATTTACTTGATTTCATAAGATTCTCTACTTTTCTTAGGCTTAGGGTTCAAAGATTCTTTACTTTTCTTAGGCTAAAGGTTCAAAGATTCTCTACTTTTCTTAGGCTTAGGCTTTCATGATTCTTTACTTTTTTTAGGCTTAGGCTTCAAAGATTCTCTACTTTTCTTAGGCTTAAGTTTATGACACCGGGTGCCATCCTAAATCCCCTTTTTTGTGACTGCCCCAGTCCCAAGCTTTTTAACAGGTTCTCTACTTTTCTTGACACCATGGGTGTCTACAAAAACTGCAAAAGTAAAGAAATGAGACGAGTTACTTAACGAAGCGACTACTGATTCAAGTCTGGCACCTAATGACCTATTGTCAGATTAAGGGTATCAGCCGTGTGACAGGTGTTCTTGGGAGAACGATTGACCTGCGCATTATCCAGTTGTTTTTTTCACACAAAGTGACAGATCGTGTTGTTAAAATGATTGATAATCTGACCTTCCCACTTCTCTCTGTAGTGATACCCGTTCACACTCTCAATAAGGTGAAAATAGGTACTTGGGTGTCTAATTTTAAAAAGCTAACCCTAATTTCAAACAGTTATTAGACAGTTCAACTAAACTGAGCATGCTGAATTATATGGGGTTGAAAAAACTCCAAAATTCGCACTTCGAAATTTCGACTTTTTTTCAAATTTTGGCCTTATCTCGCTTAGATCTCTCCGGTCAGAGGTATCGGGTCAATCTAAAATGCGTATAAAAGCCCTTGAAATTCTCTACGAAGAGAAAAAAGTTTGAAGACCATACCTAGAAAACTGTGAGTGAAATTTAAAAAAAAAACACAATTTTTCACACTTTCACAAGTCAAGGAAAACTTTTCCTTCCGAGTCGAAACTTCAAAAGTTTTTCAGTTAGTTCAATTAAACGAAGCAATCTGAATAATATGGGGTTGAAAAAATTCCAATATTCGCACTTTGAAATTTCGATTTTTAACTCCTGATCTCATCTCGCTTAGATCTCGCTTCCGGTCAGAGTTATCGGGTAAAACTAAAGTGCGTATAATAGCCCTTGAAATTCTCTAGGAAGAGAAAAAAGTTTGAAGACCATACCTAAAAAACTGTGAGTGATATTTTTTAAAAACCAAAGTTTTTCAAAATTTCACAAGTCCAGGAAAAATTTTCCTTCTGAGTAGAAACTTCAGAAGTTTTTTAGTTAGTTCAACTAAACAAAGCATGATAAATAATATGGGGTTAAAAAAATTCCAAAATTCGTACTTTGAAATTTCGATTTTTTAACTTCTGACCTTATCTCGCTTAGATCTCGACTCCGGTCAGAAGTATCAGGTTTAAACATAGTGCGAAAGATAGCCCATAAAGTTCTCTAGGAAGAGAAAAAACTACGAAATTCAGTACTCTAATCTTAAGTTTCAGATCTCGAAAAAACCAAAAAGTTGCAAATATTTTCCAATTTCAAAAATTGTAAGAGCTTCTGACCTAATTTTGCTTTAATTTGGCTTGCTATCACGGGTGTCAAGTCAAGTGTGAAAATAGAGAAGAAGATACAGATAAAAAAAGAGAAATGCGGTTTAAAGAGAGAAACAAATGAAAAATGCTGAAAAAGTGGTGTAAGTTGTTGGAATTGAGGTGAGAAGCAGCCAAAAATCTCTTATTATCCATCACGACCCAAAACAAAGCAAAAGGTGCACCACGACACTCCAAATCCATCCTAAAAATTCGAATTTTTTTCTATTCGAAGTTGTAAAATTTTTTAATTAGGTCACCTGCTATATCGTCGAATTATCTCTTGAAATATTCACATATGGCAGCCATCAGGTCTTCACTACTTTGACAGAAGCCACGGGGAATAAATTTAAGAAATGAAAACTGGAAAAAATTTGAAAAATGGACGACCAAATCCACGTGTCGAAAGGTCATCCTGTTTTTGAAAATTTCGCAAATTCCTCAACTTCTAGGTGCCCTCCCGGGCGTCAAAGAAAAATTTATGAGACGAGACCTTGACCAAATGATTGCTCACATCCTAAGGCATCACATATGTAAAAACAAAAAAATTCTGTGGAGCCGTTTTTGAGAAAATCGCAAAAAGGTTCCAAAAAACGCCGACCTAGAAAAACTGCTGATGGGAATTTTTTCGGACCACATAGAAAAGCTCAGAAATGTCTAGTTTTGGGGGTTTGCAAAAAGAATTAGGTCGATATCTTCAAAACGCTCCGACTTATTAGCGCTCAACATTGTCTTAAAAGTGTTTTTTGAACTTTCACCTTGAATAACTTTTTATAGGTCAGAGATAAAAAATTTTGATGTACTAGAAAGTTGTAGACCTCGGTGAGTTACATAGGTACACGAATTTTCGTGACCTAATATTGATTCTCCGATTTTTACCAGCTCACGGAAAATTTCACGTTTTTAAAAATCCTGGTACAGTGGAAGCATGATCCTAAATGGCAGCAGTCGCCTAACGGCGCCTGCGCCTAATCTCTTTTTTTTTGCTTAGTTTCACAAGTGAAACAAAGAAATGATTTGGGCTCTCCTGGAATTCATGAAAGTTAAGATTAGGCTTAGGCTCAGGCGCAGGCTTCTGCCTGCGCCATTTGGGCTGAGGCGCGGACCCCCAAAATTTATTTCCGAGATTTTATGACTGGATCGGATAGCCCTTTGAAAATGAGGAAATATACCCTTTTTAGATTTTCGAAAAAATTAGGCCCCGCCCACCTATATCGATTTGAAAAAAATCGATAATTCACTAAAACTTTCACAACTTTTTTTGGAGTGGAGCTTTTGGGAAGTTTTTTTTTTGATTGTATGTGGAATTAGGAGCTCTGTCTAAAAAAAGTACATACATTCAAAAAAAAAATCGATAATCAATCGATAATTTTTTTTCTACTTTTTCGATCGATTTTGTCTATAGCCGCCCTTAGTGACCTATATTATTGGGAAGGTAATTAAAAGTTCTATCATCTGGAAAAGTTTCAAAAAAAAGTCGTGTCGCTATTTCGAGAAAAATCGATAATTGATTTTTCAAAATTGAAACGGCCATAACTTTTTAGTGATTGGAGGTAGACAAACATTGTTTTGGTATTTCGATAGAGAATTAGGAGCTTGTACCCACAATGTAAAAAGTTTTAAAAAATATTGATTTTTGGAGCCGGTAGATGCTCCGGAAAAAAATCGAAAAAAAATTGTCCAGTTCTATGGCTATGAAACCTATACCAATCGATAGAGCATAAAAAAGTACCCCGGAAAACATATACCGCTAAGGGCCCTCTACGTCAATTTTCGAGAAAAAAATTTTCAAAGTTTTTTTTTTGAAAATTTTTGAAAAAAATTTTTTGTTATTGATTTTTTGAGGGGGTCATACTAACATTTTGTAAATTAAAATAGTTTGTCCCCCTAGAGATTTTAAAGGGCTACATTATGGAACTTATTTTGAACCGATACCTCTGACCGGAGCCGAGATCTAAGCGAGATAAGGTCATGGCTCAAAAAAAATCGGAATTTCAAAATGGGAATTTCGGAATTTTTTCAACGGCATGTTATTCAGCGTGTTTTGTTTACTCGATCTATCTAAAAAAGTTTCAAAATTTCGACTTGGAATATTTTTTTTTTGGACTTGTAAAATTTTTCAAAGTTTTCAAAATTTTGGTTTTTTCGAAATTTCACAGGGGGTTTTGTAGGTATGATTTCCAAACATGTTTCTCTTCCTAGAGAATTTCAAGAGCTTTTTTATGAACTTTAGTTTGAACCGATACCTCTGACCGGAGCCGAGATCTAAGCGAGATAAGGTCATGGCTCAAAAAAAATCGGAATTTCAAAATGGGAATTTCGGAATTTTTTCAACGGCATGTTATTCAGCGTGTTTTGTTTACTCGATCTATCTAAAAAAGTTTCAAAATTTCGACTTGGAATATTTTTTTTTTGGACTTGTAAAATTTTTCAAAGTTTTCAAAATTTTGGTTTTTTCGAAATTTCACAGGGGGTTTTGTAGGTATGATTTCCAAACATGTTCTCTTCCTAGAGAATTTCAAGAGCTTTTTTATGAACTTTAGTTTGAACCGATACCTCTGACCGGAGCCGAGATCTAAGCGAGATAAGGTCATGGCTCAAAAAAAATCGGAATTTCAAAATGGGAATTTCGGAATTTTTTCAACGGCATGTTATTCAGCGTGTTTTGCTTAGTCGAACTATCTAAAAAAATTTCAAATTTTCGACTGGGAAAATTTTTTTTTTGGACTTGTAAAATTTTTCAAAATTTTGAAAATTTTGGTTTTTTTTAAATTTCACACACGGTTTTGCAGGTATGATTTCCAAACTTGTTTCTCTTCCTAGAGAATTTTAAGGGCTATTATACGCACTTTAGTTTGACCCGATACCTCTGACCGGAGCCGAGATCTAAGCGAGATAAGGTCATGGCTCAAAAAAAATCGGAATTTCAAAATGCGAATTTTGCCATTTTTTTGATGCCAGATTGTTCAGCGTGCTTTGCTCAGTCGAACTATCTAAAAAAATTTTAAAGTTTCGACTGGGAAAATTTTTTTTGGACTTGTAAAATTTTTCAAAATTTTGGTTTTTTTTGAAATTTCACAGAGGGTTTTGTAGGTATGATTTCCATTTTTGTTTCTCTTCTTAGAAAATTTTAAGGGCTATTATACGCACTTTAGTTTGACCCGATACCTCTGACCGGAGCCGAGATCTAAGCGAGATAAGGTTGAAATCTGGAAAAAGTCAAAATTTCAACGAGCGAATTTTGTGATTTTTTTAATGCCAGATTGTTCAGCGTGCTTTGTTTAGTCGAACTGTTAGGCTTGTTTTTGAAATTTGACATCCAAAGTTTCTAATTTCACCTTATCAAGAGTGTGAACGACTAGCACTACGGGGGGAGGGGAAGGTCAGGTCATCAATCATTCTAACAACACCACCTGTCACTTTGTGTGGTGGGAAAGTATGACTAGATAACGATCAGGTCAACCATTCTCACAAAAACATCTGTCACGTGGATCAGAACCCTTATTTGAAAACAAGCTATTAATGGCTACAATTGATACAGTAGTAGTGGCGCGAAGCGACACTACTCAGATTGCGTTTACGGTGACGCTGAGCGGAGCGAAGCGTCACCGTGAAGGCTACAAATACAGTACATACAACTCATTTTTTCCATTTTTTCACGTTTTTCACACTTTTACACGCATTTTCTCATATTTTTTACATTTTTTCACACTTATACTCATTTTTACATACTTTTACATACTTTTTTTTCCACTTTTCTAGTTTCGGAACGAAACAAAACTTGATTTGGGCTCAACAGCCCTATATGAAAAGCTCGCTTCGCTCGCTTTCTCCGACGCCATGAAAGACAGAAAATTCCTTGAAAAGCTCGGACGCCATGAAAGACAGAAAATTCTTTGAAAAGCTCGGACGCCATGAAAGTTAGAAAATTCCTTGAAAAGCTCGGACGCTATGAAAGTTAGAAAATTCTTTTTTATCTACTTTTGTATGAGAATTCACAATAAATTGCCCAAATTCGGCGAGCTCTTGTCAGGGTATCTTGTGTATTCGCCAGTGTAACTTAGAAAAGGGACACTGCAAAAAATGTCAGTGCAAAAAGTTAAAAATGTCATCATATCTTGTGTTTTGGAAGGAAACTGGAGATACTTGACCTTTATATATAAGTGAACTGAAAATTTAATTTTTTTGCAATATACATCACATAGCAGTAAAAAATGTTAAATAAGATATACAATTGCGTTTCGTTTGAAACAATAGTATAAGAAATTATTAAAATGTGTTAATGAAGGCGCGGAGCGCCTTCATTATGACACTTTTAATGATTTCTTATACTATTGTTTTGAACGGAAGGCCACAAAGATGAATGAGTTTATTAAACTTGAATATTTGAGAGAATAGTCTCATTTTGAACAAAAACGGTGTATATTATGACAATAAAGATATTTTTTAATCCACGCGAGCCGAATTTGGGCAATTTATTGTGAATTCTCATACAAAAGTAGATAAAAAAGAATTTTCTAACTTTCATAGCGTCCGAGCTTTTCAAGGAATTTTCTAACTTTCATGGCGTCCGAGCTTTTCAAAGAATTTTCTGTCTTTCATGGCGTCCGAGCTTTTCAAGGAATTTTCTGTCTTTCATGGCGTCGGAGAAAGCGAGCGAAGCGAGCTTTTCATATAGGGCTGTTGAGCCCAAATCAAGTTTTGTTTCGTTCCGAAACTAGAAAAGTGGAAAAAAAAGTATGTAAAAGTATGTAAAAATGAGTATAAGTGTGAAAAAATGTAAAAAATATGAGAAAATGCGTGTAAAAGTGTGAAAAACGTGAAAAAATGGAAAAAATGAGTTGTATGTACTGTATTTGTAGCCTTCACGGTGACGCTTCGCTCCGCTCAGCGTCACCGTAAACGCAATCTGAGTAGTGTCGCTTCGCGCCACTACTACTGTATCAATTGTAGCCATTAATAGCTTGTTTTCAAATAAGGGTTCTGATCCACGTGACAGATGTTTTTGTGAGAATGGTTGACCTGATCGTTATCTAGTCATACTTTCCCACCACACAAAGTGACAGGTGGTGTTGTTAGAATGATTGATGACCTGACCTTCCCCTCCCCCCGTAGTGCTAGTCGTTCACACTCTTGATAAGGTGAAATTAGAAACTTTGGATGTCAAATTTCAAAAACAAGCCTAATTAGGCTTAGGCTTAGGCTTAGGCTTAGGCTTAGGCTTAGGCTTAGGCTTAGGCTTAGGCTTAGGCTTAGGCTTAGGCTTAGGCTTAGGCTTAGGCTTAGGCTTAGGCTTAGGCTTAGGCTTAGGCTTAGGCTTAGGCTTAGGCTTAGGCTTAGGCTTAGGCTTAGGCTTAGGCTTAGGCTTAGGCTTAGGCTTAGGCTTAGGCTTAGGCTTAGGCTTAGGCTTAGGCTTAGGCTTAGGCTTAGGCTTAGGCTTAGGCTTAGGCTTAGGCTTAGGCTTAGGCTTAGGCTAAGGCGCAGGCTCAGCCTGCGCCATTTGGGCTGAGGGGAAAAAACGAAAATCTCAGAATCGTCCGAAATTTTTACGGTCGATAGAGGACACTAAGCCGGTAACAGCGCAAGCAAAATAAAATTTTCAAGACACGTCCGCGAAAAAAAAAACCGGCAAAAACTAAAAAATTTTTTTCATAAAAACCTTCATAACTTTTGACAAACGAAAATTGATGAAACCAAATTTGGTCAAAATCAATAACTCATGATTATCGATTTATTGATCGATATTGATTTTATCGATTATCGATAAATCGATATGAAAAATTTTGCGGCGAAATAGCAAAAAACGAGTTGTTGTGACATCTTTCTAGTTTTCGGCATTGTACTTGACTTTGGCCAACTTAAAATTTTAGACACCTACCAAAACCGTCCTAGGTGTCCTAATTTTTCGACCCTCCCGATCGGTAAATAGAGTGATCGGCGAAATTTGGTTATTGTGCGAATCGATAACACTGACCCGGAACTACATAGACATAAAAAAATTCGGGACCGCCGGCCCCGATAAGGGTGCCAAAAAATGAAAAAATTTTATAAAAAAAATTTGTGATGTTAAATTCGTTTGATTTTTTGTCACCAATAAGTACTCTCGACACTTAGTATATACGCAAAAAATATTCAAAAGTTCAGCTGACAAATTTTTTTTTTGGGGGTCGAAACTTTTTTTTCGAGAAAATTCTAGAAAATTCTGGAATGTTCTAGAACAATTTTGGTTAGTACCAGAGCTGTGCGGAATTCCTTCCTTCGACTTCCTTCTTCCTTCTTCCGGGCTTTTTTCACTTTTTTATTCCTTCTTCCTTCTTCCCTTTTGAAAAATTTACTTCCTTCTTCCTTCTTCCTTCTTCCCTTTTGAAAAATTTTATTTCCTTCTTCCTTGTTCCTTCTTCTCTTGAAAAGTTTACTAAAATTGTGTAATTTTCGACGGAATTTTAGCGGAATTTTGGAGGTTTTTGACGGAATTTCGTATGAAACAACATCAAAATTCGTTTTCAGAGATGACAAGAAAAAAGTTTCCTCAAATTTGTCATTTTCAAAATTAACTTCCGATTTCCCGGTTCGGAACCAAACTTCTTTCTTCCTTCCTTCTTCCTTCCTTCTTCCTTCTTCCGGGCTTTTTTCACTTTTTTATTCCTTCTTCCTTCTTCCCTTTTGAAAAAGTTATTTCCTTCTTCCTTCTTCCTTCTTCCTTCTTCCTTTTTGAAAATTTCACTTCCTTCTTCCTTCTTCCTTTTCAAAAAATTTTACTTCCGCACAGCTCTGGTTAGTACCATCATGTGCGCCGGAGCGAGACAAGTAATTTGATATGTTAAATTACTAACTTTTATTGGGTCTTTGCTGAGATAAATGAATTTCAAATTTTCAAATTTTGTAAAAAATTTTCAAAAAAACTTTTCAAAATCCTTAAGCCTAAGCAAGTTGAGCACAGTGCGGTTGGATGGCGTAGTGGGACGAAAAAGTTAGTGAGCGCATATGACTTGTATTGGCGGGTCATGCTTAACATAAAAAGTTGGGCACCTGCCGAGGCCGTCTGACGGATTTGAAAATTTCGAAAAAAAAATTTCTAAGTTTTTTTTTTTTTTTAAGCCTGAAAAATTTTTTTTTTTAAAAAGCTTTATTTTTGTCTAAAACGTATAATGACATCAAAATAAAGTGCTCTTAAAATGATAAAAAAATGACCATGTATAGGGATACGTTGATGAAAAAAATTTCAACGTATAGGTATACATGGGTGATTTTGACTCGAATTTTCACTATGTTCCAAATTGTTCAGAAGATGAAATGAAAGCTTTATTTTGGTCTAAAAAGTACATTGACGTCGAAATTTCACGATTTTATGATGATAAAAAATTAATGAAAAAAATTTCAACGTATAGGTATACATGGGTGATTTTGACTCGAATTTTCACTAAGTTCCAAGTTGTTCAGAAGAAAAAATGAAAACTTTATTTTGGTGTAAAAAGTACATTGCCGTCAAAATTTCGCGTTTTTGAAATGGTCAAAAAATGACCATGTATAGGGATACGTTGATGAAAAATTTTCAACGTATAGGTAGGTATACATGGGTAATTTTGGCAATAGTAAAAAGAGTCGCGGCGCGCAGCGCCGAGACTTCCGATTGCGTTTACGGTGACGCTGAGCGGAGCGAAGCGTCACCGTAAAGGTCACAAAATTTTTCTCTCTCTCTCTCTTTTTCTCTTGTTTTTCTCTCTCTCTTTTCTTTTTTTGCTTAGTTTCACAAGTGAAACAAAGAAATGATTTGGGCTCCCCTCGAATTCATGAAAGTTAAGAAATCGCTCGCTTCGCTCGCCTCAAACCGCCGACTGTAATGCCATAAAATCCCTAACGTGTATGATAGTTAAGAAATCACTCGCTTCGCTCGTAGTTTTTTCAAAAATTCGAAGATTTTCGAGTACCCAAATCAGGCGAGCAATGCAATTCGTTTAGAGTTGTTTTGAAAAAGATTTTTCAAAGTTATGCGCCAAAATAATTAGTGAATTTACTAAGAAATCGAGAAAAACATGTATTTCAAGATATGAATAGCACACTGTTTTCAATGCGCGAAGCGCATCAGATTGCGTTTGATATCATAAAAGAAAAATTATTTAAATGAATTATTGGAGGCGCGGAGCGCCTTCAATAATCCACTTTGAATGATTTTTCTTTTATGATATCAAAGGTCACAAAAATAGAACATAACGACGAAAATCTTTTTCAAAACTCTGAAATCATAAGCTCGCCTGATTTGAGTACTCGAAAATCTTCGAATTTTTGAAAAAACTACGAGCGAAGCGAGTGATTTCTTAACTATCATACACGTTAGGGATTTTATGGCATTACAGTCGGCGGTTTGAGGCGAGCGAAGCGAGCGATTTCTTAACTTTCATGAATTCGAGGGGAGCCCAAATCATTTCTTTGTTTCACTTGTGAAACTAAGCAAAAAAAGAAAAGAGAGAGAGAAAAACAAGAGAAAAAGAGAGAGAGATTAGGCTTAGGCTTAGGCTTAGGCTTAGGCTTAGGCTTAGGCTTAGGCTTAGGCTCAGGCGCAGGCTTCTGCCTGCGCCATTTGGGCTGAGGCGCGGACCCCCAAAATTTATTTCCGAGATTTTATGATTGGATCGGATAGCCCTTTGAAAATGAGGAAATATACCCTTTTTAGATTTTTGAAAAAATTAGGCCCCGCCCACTTATATCGATTTGAAAAAAATCGATAACTCACTAAACTCTTCGTAACTTTTTCGGAGTGGAGCTTTTGGGGACTTTTTTTTTTGATTGATATTAGAATTAGACGCTCTATTTGGAAAAAGTACATACGTCAGATGAAAAAATCGATAATCAATCGATAATCGATTTTTTGAAAAAAAAACTTTTTTTTCTTAGGGATTTTCCGGAGACCTATACCATTCGATAGTCTCAAAGGTGTACTATATAACCACCAAAGTTGGTAGGGGCCTCACATTTCCACTTCGTGAAAAATCGATAATAAGTTTTTGTCACTAAAACTGCTATAACTTTTTAGTGATTGGAGGTAGACAAAAACTGTTTTGGTATTTCGATAGAGAATTAAGAGCTTGTACCCACAATATAAAAAGTTTCGAAAAATATTAATTTTTGGAGCAAGTAGGTGCTCCGAAAAAAAAAACGAAAAAAAATTGTCCAGTTCTATGGTTATAAAACCTATACCAATCGATAGAGCATAAAAAAGTAGCCCGAAAAACATATACCACTAAGGGCCCTCAACGTCAATTTTTGAGAAAAAAATTTTCAAAGTTTTTTTTCTGAAAATTTTTGAAAATTTTTTTTTGTTATTGATTTTTTGAGGGGGTCATACTAACATTTTGTAAACTAAAATAGTTTGTCCCCCTAGAGATTTTAAAGGGCTACATTTTGGAACTTATTTTGAACCGATACCTCTGACCGGAGCCGAGATCTAAGCGAGATAAGGTCATGGCTCAAAAAAAATCGGAATTTCAAAATGGGAATTTCGGAATTTTTTCAACGGCATATTATTCAGCGTAATTAGTTTAGTCGATCTATCTAAAAAAATTTCAAAATTTCGACTCGGAATATTTTTTTTTGGACTTGTAAAATTTTTCAAAATTTTCAAAATTTTGGTTTTTTTTGAAATTTCACAGAGGGTTTTGTAGGTATGATTTTCAAACTTGTTTCTCTTCCTAGAAAATTTTAAGGGCTATTATACGCATTTTAGTTTGTCTCGATACCTCTAACCGGAGCCGAGATCTAAGCGAGATAAGGTCATGGCTCAAAAAAAATCGGAATTTCAAAATGGGAATTTCGGAATTTTTTCAACGGCATATTATTCAACGTGTTTTGTTTAGTCGGTCTATCAAAAAAAATTTCAAAATTTCGACTCGGAATATTTTTTTTTGGACTTGTAAAATTTTTCAAAATTTTCAAAAATTTGGTTTTTTTGAAATTTCACAGGGGGTTTTGTAGGTATGATTTTCAAACTTGTTTCTCTTCCTAGAAAATTTTAAGGGCTATTATACGCATTTTAGTTTGTCTCGATACCTCTGACCGGAGCCGAGATCTAAGCGAGATAAGGTCATGGCTCAAAAAAAATCGGAATTTCAAAATGAGAATTTCGGAATTTTTTCAACGGAATATTATTGAGCGTATTTTGTTTAGTCGATCTATCAAAAAAAATTTCAAAATTTCGAATCGGAATATTTTTTTTTTGGACTTGTAAAATTTTTCAAAATTTTCAAAATTTTGGTTTTTTTGAAATTTCACAGGGGGTTCTATAGGTATGATTTTCAAACTTGTTTGTCTTCTTAGAGAATTTTAAGGGCTATTATACGCACTTTAGTTTGACCCGATACCTCCAACCGGAGCCGAGATCTAAGCGAGATAAGGTCATGGCTCAAAAAAAATCGGAATTTCAAAATGGGAATTTCGGAATTTTTTCAACGGCATATTATTCAACGTGTTTTGTTTAGTCGGTTTATCAAAAAAAATTTCAAAATTTCGACTCGGAATATTTTTTTTTGGACTTGTAAAATTTTTCAAAATTTTCAAAAATTTGGTTTTTTTGAAATTTCACAGGGGGTTTTGTAGGTATAATTTCTAAACTTGTTTCTCTTTTTAGAGAATTTTAAGGGCTATTATACGCACTTTAGTTTGTCCCGATATCTCTAACCGGAGCCGAGATCTAAGTGAGATAAGGTCATGGCTAAAAAAAAATCGGAATTTCAAAGTGCGAATTTTGCCATTTTTTTGATGCCAGATTGTTCAGCGTGCTTCGTTTAATCGAACTATTTAAATACTTTTTGAAATTTGGAATCCAAAGTTTCCAATTTCACCTATTTATGAGTGTGAACGACTAGCACTACAGAGGGAGGGGGAAGGTCAGGTCATCAATCATTCTAACAGCACCACCTGTCATTTTGTGTGGGAAAATATGACTAGATAACGATCAGGTCAATCATTCTCACAAAAACATATGTCACGTGGATCAGAACCCTTATTTGAAAACACGCTATTAATGGCTACAATTGAACCAGTAGTCGTGGCGCGAAGCGACACTACTCAGATTGCGTTTACGGTGACGCTGAGCGGAGCGAAGCGTCACCGTGAAGGCTACAAATACAGTACGTACAACTCATTTTTTTCACATTTTTCACGTTTTTCACACTTTTACACTCATTTTCTCATATTTTTCACGTTTTTTTCACCCTTATACACATTTTTACATACTTTTTTCCACTTTTCTAGTTTCGGAACGAAACAAAACTTGATTTGGGCTCAACAACCCTATATGAAAAGCTCGCTTCGCTCGCTTTCTCCGACGCCATGAAAGACAGAAAATTCCTTGAAAAGCTCGGACGCCATGAAAGACAGAAAATTCCTTGAAAAGCTCGGACGCTATGAAAGTTAGAAAATTCCCTGAAAGCTCGGACGCTATGAAAGTTAGAAAATTCTTTTTTATTTACTTTTGTATGAGATTTCACAATAAATTGCCCAAATTCGGCGAGCTCTTGTTAGGGTATGTTGTGTTTTTGTCAGCGTAACTTAGAAAATGGACACTGCAAAGAATTTCTGTGCAAAAGGTTGAATATGCCATTATATTTTGTGTTTTGGGAGAAAACTGGAGATACTTGACTTTTACATATTGGTGAACTATAACTTTAATTTTTTGGCAAAATACACAGATAGTAGAGAAAAAGTTATATAAGATATACAATTGCGTTTCGTTTGAAACAATAGTATAAGAAATTATTAAAATGTGTTAATGAAGGCGCGGAGCGCCTTCATTATGACACTTTTAATGATTTCTTATACTATTGTTTTTGAACGGAAGGCCACAAACACGAATGAGGGTATTAAACTCGAAAATGGAGGAATTAGCTTGATGTTTAACAAAACCAGTGTATTTTATTGGAATTTGGTGGTTTTTGTATCACACGAGCCGAATTTGGGCAATTTATTGTGAAATCTCATACAAAAGTAAATAAAAAAGAATTTTCTAACTTTCATAGCGTCCGAGCTTTTCAGGGAATTTTCTAACTTTCATAGCGTCCGAGCTTTTCAAGGAATTTTCTGTCTTTCATGGCGTCCGAGCTTTTCAAGGAATTTTCTGTTTCATGGCGTCGGAGAAAGCGAGCGAAGCGAGCTTTTCATATAGGGTTGTTGAGCCCAAATCAAGTTTTGTTTCGTTCCGAAACTAAAATTAGGCTTAGGCTTAGGCTTAGGCTTAGGCTTAGGCTTAGGCTTAGGCTGGCTTAGGCTTAGGCTTAGGCTTAGGCTTAGGTTAGGCTTAGGCTTAGGCTTAGGCTTAGGCTTAGGCTTAGGCTTAGGCTTAGGCTTAGGCTTAGGCTTAGGCTTAGGCTTAGGCTTAGGCTTAGGCTTAGGCTTTAGGCTTAGGCTTAGGCTTAGCTTAGGCTTAGGCTAAGGCGCAGGCTCAGCCTGCGCCATTTGGGCTGAGGGGAAAAAACGAAAATCTCAGAATCGTCCGAAATTTTCATGGTCGATAGAGGACACTAAGCCGGTAACAGCGCAAGCAAAATAAAATTTTCAAGACACGTCCGCGAAAAAAAAACCGACAAAAACTGAAAAAAAATTTTCATAAAAACCTTTATAACTTTTGACAAACGCAAATTGGTGAAACCAAATTTGGTCAAAATCAATAACTCATGATTATCGATTTATTGATCGATATTGATTTTATCGATTATCGATAAATCGATATGAAAAATTTTGCGACGAAATAGCAAAAAAGTTACTGTTGTGACATCTTTCTAGTTTTCGGCATTGTACTTGACTTTGGCCAACTTAAAATTTTAGACACCTACCAAAACCGTCCAAGGTGTCCTAATTTTTCGACCCTCCGGACCGGCAAACGGCATGATCGGCGAAATTTGGTTATTGTGCAAATCGATAACACTGACCCGGAACTACATAGACATAAAAAAATTCGGGACCACCGGCCTCGATAAGGGTGTCAAAAAATGAAAAAATTTTATTGAAAAAATCGTAACGTCAGTTTTTGGACCGGACCATATGCATTCGATAGTACTCTAAGCACTTAGTATATGTGCAAAAGAAATCCGAAAATCTCACGAACAATTTTTTTTTTCGGGGGTCGAAACTTTTTTTTCGAGAAAATTCTAGAAAATTCTGGAATGTTCTAGAACAATTTTGGTTAGTACCATCATGTGCGCCGGAGCGAGACGAGTAATTTGATATGTTGAATTAATAAGTTTTATTGGGTATTCGTTGAGCAAATTGAATTTCAAATTTTCAAATTTTGTAAAAAAATTTCAGAAAATATCCACGAAATTCCTTAAGCCTAAGCAATATATGCTCAGTGCGGTATGATGGCGTAGTGGTAGGCGGAAGTTAGATAGCGCATGTTAATCAGAGCCGTGGGGGAGGGTATGTATAAAAAATCTGGGCACCTGCCGAGGCCATCTGACGGAGTTGAAAATTTCGAAAAAATTTTTCTAAGTTTTTTTTTTTTTTTTTAAGCCTGAAAAATTTTTTTTTTTTTTAAAGCTTTATTTTTGTCTAAAACGTATAATGACATCAAAATAAAGTGCTCTTAAAATGATAAAAAAATGACCATGTATAGGGATACGTTGATGAAAAAAATTTCAACGTATAGGTATACATGGGTGATTTTGACTCGAATTTTCACCAAGTTCCAAATTGTTCAGAAGAATATATGAAAACTTTATTTTGGTCTAAAAAGTACATTGACGTCAAAATTTCACGTTTTTGAGAAGGTCAAAAATTGACCATGTACAGGGATACATTGATGAAAAATTTTCATACATGGGTAATTTAGGCAATATCAAAAAGAGTCGCGGCGCGCAGCGCCGAGACTTCCGATTGCGTTTACGGTGACGCTGAGCGGAGCGAAGCGTCACCGTAAAGGTCACAAAATTTTTCTCTCTCTCTCTTTTTCTCTTGTTTTTCTCTCTCTTTCTTTTCTTTTTCTTGTTTAGTTTCACAAGTGAAACAAAGAAATGATTTGGGCTCCCCTCGAATTCATGAAAGTTAAGAAATCGCTCGCTTCGCTCGCCTCAAACCGCCGGCTGTTATGCCATAAAACCCCTAACGTGTATGATAGTTAAGAAATCACTCGCTTCGCTCGTAGTTTTTTCAAAAATTCGAAAATTTTCGAGTACCCAAATCAGGCGAGCAATGTAATTCATTTAGAGTTGTTTTGGAAAAGATTTATCATGTTATGCGCCAAAATAATATGTGAATTTACTAAGAAATCAAGAAAAAATTTGTATTTCAAGATATGAATAGCACATGTTCTCAATGCGCGAAGCGCATCAGATTGCGTTTGATATCATGAAAGAAAAATTATTTAAATGAATTATTGGAGGCGCGGAGCGCCTTCAATAATTCACTTTGAATGATTTTTCTTTTATGATATCAAAGGTCACAAAAATAAAACATAACGACGAAAATCTTTTTCAAAACTCTGAAATCATAAGCTCGCCTGATTTGAGTACTCGAAAATTTTCGAATTTTTGAAAAAACTACGAGCGAAGCGAGTGATTTCTTAACTATCATACACGTTAGGGGTTTTATGGCATAACAGCCGGCGGTTTGAGGCGAGCGAAGCGAGCGATTTCTTAACTTTCATGAATTCGAGGGGAGCCCAAATCATTTCTTTGTTTCACTTGTGAAACTAAACAAGAAAAAGAAAAGAAAGAGAGAGAAAAACAAGAGAAAAAGAGAGAGAGAGAAAAATTTTGTGATTAGGCGCAGGCGCCGTTAGGCGACTGCTGCCATTTAGGATCATGCTTCCACTGTACCAGGATTTTTAAAAACGTGAAATTTTCCGTGAGCTGGTAAAAATCGGAGAATCAATATTAGGTCACGAAAATTCGTGTACCTATGTAACTCACCGAGGTCTACAACTTTCTAGTACATCAAAATTTTTTATCTCTGACCTATAAAAAGTTATTCAAGGTGAAAGTTCAAAAAACACTTTTAAGACAATGTTGAGCGCTAATAAGTCGGAGCGTTTTGAAGATATCGACCTAATTCTTTTTGCAAACCCCCAAAACTAGACATTTCTGAGCTTTTCTATGTGGTCCGAAAAAATTCCCATCAGCAGTTTTTCTAGGTCGGCGTTTTTTGGAACCTTTTTGCGATTTTCTCAAAAACGGCTCCACAGAATTTTTTTGTTTTTACATATGTGATGCCTTAGGATGTGAGCAATCATTTGGTCAAGGTCTCGTCTCATAAATTTTTCTTTGACGCCCGGGAGGGCACCTAGAAGTTGAGGAATTTGCGAAATTTTCAAAAACAGGATGACCTTTCGACACGTGGATTTGGTCGTCCATTTTTCAAATTTTTTCCAGTTTTCATTTCTTAAATTTATTCCCCGTGGCTTCTGTCAAAGTAGTGAAGACCTGATGGCTGCCATATGTGAATATTTCAAGAGATAATTCGACGATATAGCAGGTGACCTAATTAAAAAATTTTACAACTTCGAATAGAAAAAAATTCGAATTTTTAGGATGGATTTGGAGTGTCGTGGTGCACCTTTTGCTTTGTTTTGGGTCGTGATGGATAATAAGAGATTTTTGGCTGCTTCTCACCTCAATTCCAACAACTTACACCACTTTTTCAGCATTTTTCATTTGTTTCTCTCTTTAAACCGCATTTCTCTTTTTTTATCTGTATCTTCTTCTCTATTTTCACACTTGACTTGACACCCGTGATAGCAAGCCAAATTAAAGCAAAATTAGGTCAGAAGCTCTTACAATTTTTGAAATTGGAAAATATTTGCAACTTTTTGGTTTTTTCGAGATCTGAAACTTAAGATTAGAGTACTGAATTTCGTAGTTTTTTCTCTTCCTAGAGAACTTTATGGGCTATCTTTCGCACTATGTTTAAACCTGATACTTCTGACCGGAGTCGAGATCTAAGCGAGATAAGGTCAGAAGTTAAAAAATCGAAATTTCAAAGTACGAATTTTGGAATTTTTTTAACCCCATATTATTTATCATGCTTTGTTTAGTTGAACTAACTAAAAAACTTCTGAAGTTTCTACTCAGAAGGAAAATTTTTCCTGGACTTGTGAAATTTTGAAAAACTTTGGTTTTTAAAAAATATCACTCACAGTTTTTTAGGTATGGTCTTCAAACTTTTTTCTCTTCCTAGAGAATTTCAAGGGCTATTATACGCACTTTAGTTTTACCCGATAACTCTGACCGGAAGCGAGATCTAAGCGAGATGAGATCAGGAGTTAAAAATCGAAATTTCAAAGTGCGAATATTGGAATTTTTTCAACCCCATATTATTCAGATTGCTTCGTTTAATTGAACTAACTGAAAAACTTTTGAAGTTTCGACTCGGAAGGAAAAGTTTTCCTTGACTTGTGAAAGTGTGAAAAATTGTGTTTTTTTTTTAAATTTCACTCACAGTTTTCTAGGTATGGTCTTCAAACTTTTTTCTCTTCGTAGAGAATTTCAAGGGCTTTTATACGCATTTTAGATTGACCCGATACCTCTGACCGGAGAGATCTAAGCGAGATAAGGCCAAAATTTGAAAAAAAGTCGAAATTTCGAAGTGCGAATTTTGGAGTTTTTTCAACCCCATATAATTCAGCATGCTCAGTTTAGTTGAACTGTCTAATAACTGTTTGAAATTAGGGTTAGCTTTTTAAAATTAGACACCCAAGTACCTATTTTCACCTTATTGAGAGTGTGAACGGGTATCACTACAGAGAGAAGTGGGAAGGTCAGATTATCAATCATTTTAACAACACGATCTGTCACTTTGTGTGAAAAAAACAACTGGATAATGCGCAGGTCAATCGTTCTCCCAAGAACACCTGTCACACGGCTGATACCCTTAATCTGACAATAGGTCATTAGGTGCCAGACTTGAATCAGTAGTCGCTTCGTTAAGTAACTCGTCTCATTTCTTTACTTTTGCAGTTTTTGTAGACACCCATGGTGTCAAGAAAAGTAGAGAACCTGTTAAAAAGCTTGGGACTGGGGCAGTCACAAAAAAGGGGATTTAGGATGGCACCCGGTGTCATAAACTTAAGCCTAAGAAAAGTAGAGAATCTTTGAAGCCTAAGCCTAAAAAAAGTAAAGAATCATGAAAGCCTAAGCCTAAGAAAAGTAGAGAATCTTTGAACCTTTAGCCTAAGAAAAGTAAAGAATCTTTGAACCCTAAGCCTAAGAAAAGTAGAGAATCTTATGAAATCAAGTAAATAATCCTAAATCCTCAATCGCGGGGCTACGCTTCATGTTTTATATCTTTTTATGGTGAATTAGGAGCTGAATTTTTGAGCATTAGCGTAACTCTCGAATTCCTATCTTACCTTAACTGTTTATGGTTGAATTTTCGATAAATACTAAAGAATTCCAAACTTGGTCGAAATTACCTAACAAATCTCTTAAATACTACTGGAAAGTTAATAACTTGAGCTCTACTATTGAAAATTCAATGAAAAACTAGAGAAAACAAGTGAAAAACTACCTAATAAATGAAATGACAACACAAATGACGAAAAACAACTAAAAATGGTCGACAAAAATGAAATATCTGCCGGTAGGCGGGGTAGATCAAACCTGAAACAAAAGTTGAAAGATAGGTCAAAAGTTTTACTTTAAAGATCTTATTGTTTTTGACAAGTAGTAGGTCTACAATTTTAAGGATGTGGGTAGATCAAAACTATATCAAATTTCAAAGGGTAGATCCAAAGATTAATTTTTGAAATCAATAGTTTTCGACAAGTGGTAGGTCTACAATTTTAATAATGTGGGTGGATCAAAACTAAATCAAACTTTAAAGGGTACTTCAAAAGATTAATTTTAGAGATCAGTTTTTAGTATGTCTAAAATACAAATGGTGTGAGGAGATCAAACCCATGTTTTGTCAAAATCTGAAATTCTTGAGAAACAAAACGTAGATCAAAGCAATTCCGGAGCAAAAGAAGAAAAATTCAGGAACAAATGCAAGTCTACAATTTTTTCATCGTATCGATTAAACGCTACGCCCCGCGATTGAGGATTTAGGATTATTTACTTGATTTCATAAGATTCTCTACTTTTCTTAGGCTTAGGGTTCAAAGATTCTTTACTTTTCTTAGGCTAAAGGTTCAAAGATTCTCTACTTTTCTTAGGCTTAGGCTTTCATGATTCTTTACTTTTTTTAGGCTTAGGCTTCAAAGATTCTCTACTTTTCTTAGGCTTAAGTTTATGACACCGGGTGCCATCCTAAATCCCCTTTTTTGTGACTGCCCCAGTCCCAAGCTTTTTAACAGGTTAGGCTTAGGCTTAGGCTTAGGCTTAGGCTTAGGCTTAGGCTTAGGCTTAGCTTAGGCTTAGGCTAGGCTTAGGCTTAGGCTTAGGCTTAGGCTTAGGCTTAGGCTTAGGCTTAGGCTTAGGCTTAGGCTTAGGCTTAGGCTTAGGCTTAGGCTTAGGCTTAGGCTTAGGCTTAGGCTTAGGCTTAGGCTTAGGCTTAGGCTTAGGCTTAGGCTTAGGCTTAGGCTTAGGCTTAGGCTTAGGCTTAGGCTTAGGCTTAGGCTTAGGCTTAGGCTTAGGCTTAGGCTTAGGCTTAGGCTTAGGCTTAGGCTTAGGCTTAGGCTTAGGCTTAGGCTTAGGCTTAGGCTTAGGCTTAGGCTTAGGCTTAGGCTTAGGCTTAGCTTAGGTAGGCTTAGTAGGGCCTTAGCTTAGGCTTAGGTGCTTAGGCTTAGGCTTAGGCTGGCTTAGGCTTAGCCTTAGGCTTAGGC
>NW_026526085.1:0-1287 GCF_010183535.1 Caenorhabditis remanei
GACATTTTCGAGTACTTCGGAACATGTATTCAGAAAATGTCCGACAGACATTTTCGAATACTTCGGAACATGTATTCAGAAAATGTCCGACAGACATTTTCGAATACTTCGGAACATGTATTCAGAAAATGTCCGACAGACATTTTCGAGTACTTCGGAACATGTATTCAGAAAATGTCCGACAGACATTTTCGAATACTTCGGAACATGTATTCAGAAAATGTCCGACAGACATTTTCGAGTACTTCAAAAATGTATTCAGAAAATGTCCGACAGACATTTTCGAATACTTCGGAACATGTATTCAGAAAATGTCCGACAGACATTTTCGAGTACTTCGGAACATGTATTCAGAAAATGTCCGACAGACATTTTCGAGTACTTCGGAACATGTATTCAGAAAATGTCCGACAGACATTTTCGAGTACTTCAAAAAATGTATTCAGAAAATGTCCGACAGACATTTTCGAGTACTTCAAAAAATGTATTCAGAAAATGTCCGACAGAAATTTTCGAATACTTCGGAACATGTATTCAGAAAATGTCCGACAGACATTTTCGAGTACTTCAAAAAATGTATTCAGAAAATGTCCGACAGACATTTTCGAGTACTTCAAAAAATGTATTCAGAAAATGTCCGACAGACATTTTCGAGTACTTCGGAACATGTATTCAGAAAATGTCCGACAGACATTTTCGAGTACTTCGGAACATGTATTCAGAAAATGTCCGACAGACATTTTCGAATACTTCGGAACATGTATTCAGAAAATGTCCGACAGACATTTTCGAGTACTTCGGAACATGTATTCAGAAAATGTCCGACAGACATTTTCGAATACTTCGGAACATGTATTCAGAAAATGTCCGACAGACATTTTCGAGTACTTCAAAAAATGTATTCAGAAAATGTCCGACAGACATTTTCGAATACTTCGGAACATGTATTCAGAAAATGTCCGACAGACATTTTCGAATACTTCGGAACATGTATTCAGAAAATGTCCGACAGACATTTTCGAGTACTTCAAAAAATGTATTCAGAAAATGTCCGACCGACATTTTCGAGTACTTCAAAAATGTATTCAGAAAATGTCCGACAGACATTTTCGAGTACTTCAAAAAACGTATTCAGAAAATGTCCGACAGACATTTTCGAGTACTTCGGAACATGTATTCAGAAAATGTCCGACAGACATTTTCGAATACTTCAAAAAATGTATTCAGAAAATGTCCGACCGACATTTTCGAATACTTCAAAAAATGTGGTTGATAACCATTTTTAAA
>NW_026526086.1:0-28529 GCF_010183535.1 Caenorhabditis remanei
TGGGGACTATGTTCTTGTGAGACATTTCTCGCTGGATGAGAAGCTCACGCTCCGTCACAAATTTTTCAGTGTAGACGCTGCACCGATTGGGCATGACCTGACAAAAATAAGATTATGATTTTTCCTACAGAATATTTTTTTACCTTCAATGCGAAATCTTTTCCAGTTTTCTTAGATGTTGCTTTGAACACAACACCAAATGATCCAGCGCCAAGAGTTCCACCGATTTCAAAGCTCTCCTCGCTTAAATGAGTGTCAAACACATTTAGTCCCTCGTTTTTCTTGGCTTCGGTTTCCCACCGAATCCGAACTTTCTCCATCTCTTTGTGTTCCACGTCTTCGAGCATTCTTTTTTTTTGTTTCCGAACGGCATCTTTTAGGCGAGCCGTATGCTTCGCGTAATCTGGAACTCTGGAAAAAAAATTAATTTTCTGGCAATATGTTCAAAACTTACGAGAATTCGGCTGACTGCACTACAATTCCAGACTTACAAGCGGTCACAAATATTTTCTTGTTCAAATCTTTCATGCAGAAATGACCACTCTCGTCTTTAGTTCCGTACTTGTGAAAGTACTTGGTTTTGTGTGCACGTAAGTTCTTCGTATTGGTTATGACGGCCTGCAAATTTCTTTCTAGGTTTTTTTCTCTTTCCCATGTGCTAATTTACCTGCGCATTTTTAAAAGATCCATGAACAGCAAATGTGTCATCAGGGTTGTCCCCGGGAAGCAACCCGACAAACCACTCTCTGTCACTGTATTCCCACCTACAAGAAAATTTTGCTAATTTTATGGTGTTTTTGACAGTTCTTACAGTTTTTGTGGTCTGCCTTGACCTTTCCAGGTGTATAAAGAATTCGCTCCGTTTACATGTGATAGACAGTACGAAACACTACCAGTGTGACCTTGAAGACGGAGCTGTCCACCAAGATCATAGTGTGTGGAGACAGGATTTCGGGATGAACCACGGATGTCGAATATTTTCCAGATTCCGTTTTTCCCGGCAGTCATTACTTTTCTTTGAACGGAATTTCACAGAAGTTACATCTCTGTCGGTCTGAAATACATTAGTAACTATAGAGAACTGTAAATTCAAGAAATGACCGAGATAGAATGTATTTTGACTGCCCCCTTCCCCTAAGGTACCGGTATTTTTGCTCATTCGATGAGTTTTCTCAAGACAAAATTATTCATAACGGGTTTTTTTGTGACGTGACCTCGTTTTTGAAAATTGATACTGTTCGGAAGGTGTAATTTTTTTGAAACTTTTTTTCATCAACTTTTTCATTATTTTCCCGGTTTGGTCAGAAAATGAGCTGTAAATATAATTGAAGCAAATTTCATGCAGTTTCCAACAAAAATATGAAACTAATGAAAAACTTTTTTTTGGTCCTGAAAATGGTAAAAATGTGTCACCCTCCAAAAAATGTTTTTCGAGGATGTCAGAGGTGACATTCATGTATTAGTAAAAAACTACGGCTCTATTGGCAAAGAATGGTCCCAACCGCAAAGAACGGTCCCAAAAAATAAAAGAACGGTCCCAAAGAATTACATGGTCCTTACCGCAAAGAATGGTCCCAACCGCAAAGAATGGTCCCTACCGCAAAGAATGGTCCCACAAAATTGATACGGAAAACTTTTCACCATTCTCTTAGGCTTAGGTTTCTTAAAAATTGGGAAAAAATTGACAAATACGATTAATAACCGGTTTTGTCAATTTTTTCTCCAATTTCTAAGAAACCTAAGCCTAAGAGAATGGTGAAAATTTTTTCGTATCAATGTTGAAGGACCATTCTTTGCGGTAGGGACCATTCAATTCTGAAATTTGTGTCACCCAAAATTTTGGGACCATTCTTTGCCGTTGGGACCATTCTTTGCGGTAGGGACCATGTAATTCGGAAATTTGGGTCACCCAAAATTTTGGGACCATTCTTTGCGGTTGGGACCATTCTTTGCCAATAGAGCCAAAACTACTACTCAACTAAATAATTTTTTATAGCAGTATAGCTACTCCCGATCTAAAATTAAAGAAAAAGATGCTTTGAAAATTTTAATTTTTTTGAAAATATCTGACATGCTGGAAATAAGTTTGAATTTCTGGCATTGAATGGATTCCTAATAAAATCTGTTAGGAATAATGATTTTCAGTGTGTGTTTTATCAATTTTATTGAAAAAAGTACATCGCTGCTGACTTCTCTTGTGATAACACTCGTCCCTAAATTGTAAGTTTTCTCATGTGCTGGAAATTCATTTGCTCAGAGCAAACTGACTCAAAAACACAGAACAGAACAAAAGTGAAAATAACTGTTCAAAAATCAGTGTTGGGCATTTTTTAAAGAAATTATTTTTGACTTTTGATAAAGGGGGATCACATGACATTTTTTCAGAAACTTAAAACATTTTTTGGAAGCAACTCAAAACTGTTAATTCTGTTAGAGAAGTATGGGAGCTTGTTAGGACACAAAGTGTAGTTTGATCTTTGATCACTGACCATTCTCTAGTCTGGCCAACTACACTGTCCCACAAGCCTATCCTTAATGAGGTGCCTATCGCTAAGCCTAAGGGGTCCCGGTTAATGAGGTCCCGATTAATGAGGTCCCTATATCCTTAATTAGGTATGCAATTTCAGATTTTCAGATTTTCAGATTTTCAGATTTTCAGAATTTCAGATTTTCAGAATTTCAGATTTTCAGATTTTCAGAATTTCAGATTTTCAGAATTTCAGATATTCAGATTTTCAGAATTTCAGATTTTCAGAATTTCAGCATTTTCAGCAATTTCAGATTTTCAGAATTTCAGCAATTTCAGAATTTCAGAATTTCAGATTTTTTGGAAATTCATTTAGAGCCCCGGGTGGGTGTCGAACCGGCGGAGGGGAACCGACTGCCGGTTGGACACACAACCGGGTGCGCCAACTGTGTAACCTAGACTGAGGGGTAAGATGATATTTATATACCGAGCGCGCGCGCCCCCCTCGCGGGCGCCTTGTCCCCTCGAGGGGCGCCCGGTGTGTGGAGAGAGGGGAATGTCTCTGCGTCTCTCATACCAGGCGCATCTCTCTCGTCGGCGCCCCCTCGAGGGGCGCCCGGTGTGGGGAGAGATGAGAATGTCTCTGCGTCTCTCATACCAGATGGAGGCCTGGTCCCGCTCCCTCGAAGTTTCTCGAAGTTTTCTTTGTGTCTCTCATGGGAAGATCGTCTCTCGTCTCGGCTCCCCCTTTCTCGGCGTCTCTCAGAAGATATCATTGCGTCGCGCTCTCTCGTTTCTGAGGGAATCTCTCTCCTTCAGGGAAACGTGGCTTGAACACCCCACATCTTCAAGGAAACGTGGCTTAAACCCCCACATCTTCAAAGGAAACGTGGCTTAAACCCCCCACATCTGAAATTAAGGAGAAAACATTTTTCAACATAACCAAATTTATTCGAAACCTTTGAATAATTATACGTTTAAAAATCTTGGGACATTTATAATCAATAATCTTCGGGTTCGTCTTTTGGATCGATTGTTGGCATTGGAGGCATTGGAGACATTGTTGGCATTGGAGGCATCGATTGGTTGTTATGCAAATTGTGAGTTGGGTACATTGGTGGAGGGAATGTTGTCGGGGAAGAATGGTGGTGGCGTTGGCAAGAAGAATGTCCAGATGCACTGTTGCGGGAGTTGTGGAGGCGGCAAGGTCTGAAACTTCACAAGTATGTAAACAGAAATGTCTAATCTACCCCTATAAATGACGTCCCAATGGCTAATTTCCCCATAAATGGTGCCCCAATGGTCAATTTCCCCCTATAAATTACCTGCATTGGTCCAATTGGTGCCGCAGATTGTTGTGGTGGTTGTCCAATTCGTGTCATGGCCGGAGGTGGTGTTGTTGGCATAGGGGCTGGCTGAAAATTTATAAGTTTTCATTTCTAATTTCACCCCATAAATGATCCCCCCATGTCTGAATTCCCCTATAAGTTACCTGGAAACTGCCGTTTGGAAATATTTCGTTGAATCTGTCGAGTAATGAGCGTGACTGAAAAATAATCTATATACAAGAAATTTGAAAATTTTTTAATTTTACCTCCGACGATTCAACCTTATTCCGCTGAGCGTGATGCCATATTGGGCATGCATCTTGTGTGGTGAAACGCATTCTTGCTGCGTTTCATATTGCCCCATCCAAGGCATCCAGGAGTTGGGCAACTTGAGACCGAGAGTGCCTTTCCTCTCAAATCATCTGAAGACGCATAATGAATATTTTCAAAAACTTTGAAAAGGCTTACCCAGCTCGATTGGGCTCTTCCAAGACATACGCAAAATTGGAATAACGGGAAGGGAAGAAATTGTGGACGAATTCATTTTGCAGGTTCGCAAAGTGGTGAATGAATGATTGGAAGTCGTTTTCGAGGACTGTTTGTGTAAAGTGCATCCTCCCTCCTTCTACCAGCTCATGATTGAAAGCGATGACTGTTCACCCAGAAGCAACATGATGCTTACCGAGTGCGTCTTTGTAAATTTTGATTGTACCCACAAGAGTCATATTCTGGAACTTGTCATCCAAAAGAGGGATCATTTGCGGATATGGCTTAAATCCCGTGGTGCGCTGATCCTGTGGTGGGAAGGGCATTACAGGAGATGGTGGTGGAGATTGTGGATCTGTTGGGAGTGGAGTTTCGTCAAACATGGTGAATGAATGAATGTTTCAGGCAGCCAACGGTTTTTATATACCCTACACTCGCACCGTTTCAGATGATTTTTGACCCATTTCTTGACTAGTCTATCATTATTCGCCAAATTTCTGGAAAAGGGGGCTCTGATCTTCTTGTTGGACTGTTTCATCGCTTTCCGGATCAAGAAGTATATGCAGTAGAATCCACACACGTCCGAGAGGAGTCCTTGTACGGGGGAGTCGAAGACTTTTTTCCACTTGACACAGTTTTTGGTGAAAAATTCCCGAAACTCTGATTGTGGGTCTGCACCACTGCTATCCATAAAATAGCCAAAGTTTCGGTCGTCAACCCAGAGAGCTACCCAATGTTCTCCAGAATCATCACTAGGCGCTGTATTCCAGATAAATGAGGATGGTCGCGGCGGAAAATTGTTGGGTGTTGATCACATGGAAAGACTCCAGAAAAGTGTGGTCGTGTAATTTTGCATGTGCTAAGAAACAAATCCAACTGACTGGTTGATAGAGCCATAGTTTATTCAGAAAACACGGTAACGGAACCAAACAGTTTCAATGGGGAACATGGAACCCGATGGGTCACGCAAAAGGGGGGAATTTGGGTAATTTAGGCGAATCTTGTTTTTTCCTCAAAGTAGTGCTTGATTGAGACTTGGCGGCGACGTGGTTGAGGTTTTGAAGCCGACTTGTTGACAAAGTGGTGGGAATGTGGTGTTGCGTCTCTGAAAATTGATAATGACACTGGAATGGAAACGAAAACTTACAGGCTCAATTCTGATCCAGGGGGAATTATGAAGCCATTGCATGAATTCCAAATTTTGGTTGGTCCCAATTCATGCATTTTGCGATTCATCTCCCGAATTTGTTGTGTAGAAATTCTCTCGACACGACCCATCATCATCATATAGGTTGCCAAGCTGATGTCGACATACTGAAAATTGAAAGATAAATTTTGAATACGTGTGTGGTTGGCTTACCCCTGGTTCTGGCGGTGTGTAGTCAGGTGGGAGAGTAATTGGGCGAGCAGTTCCTGGTAGCATGACTGGTGCTTGTGCACAAGTGCGCGATCACTTTTATACTAGTGCCTATGACTCATCATCACATTGCGGAAACCGTCGACCGTGATCATCCCATCAAATTGCGACAAAACAAGCGCGTTCAGGCCTCCCGTCGGTGTCTTCTCGTTGAACTTGATGAAAAGTTGAGTGCTTCCGCTCTGTAGCAGTTCCCATGAATTTGAATCATCAATCGCTGCAAGGTTGAAGACGTAGAATGCAAAGCCGCTTCGGAACATTTTGTAAGTGATTCGTGGACATGATTTGCTGGTCACACACCCAAGCTCTTCGTATAGTCTGGTGAATGCCTGAGCATTTTTGTTGTTAAAGTCGCACTGAATTGGCTGTGGAGGATAACTGTTCCGGCAACATCCAATTGAATTTGGGCCAAGTTGTGGTGAGCAAAATTGAAACAATTCTTTGAAAATTTTCCTTCCATTGCTTCAGGGGAAATCAGCCCAACAATAACTCGGCGTGGCAAAATATCTGGTAGAGCATGTTGAATGGGAGCTCCATTCGTCCTTCAGGAATCGAAATCACCTTTACCTTCGTGACAGTGAATGGATACCGAGCCGGTGTGGTTCTGAGACGATTTTCCAGGGCAATCGATGCTGACGCGACAACCTCAATAGCTCTCATATGTAGTTTCAGGTCAGTGATGTACATTCTGGCTGGTCCATCTTCCTCAACGCATTCCAGACAGAAGGCATCCGTGTTTCGGTACAGAGTCAATTGAATGTTAATGTGTGGAACCAAGAGACGGTCAGTTTGGAATGGTTCCAAGAAGAGTGGTGTGCAAATGTCAAGACCGTCATCACCCGAAACTGTCCTTTTGGCCGGGTTCACAGTACTCAAATCTTCTTCATCGTTGATCCAGCGTGCAGCTCCAAGAAAGCCTTCCTTGGTTTCATCGTTTTCGCCTAAAAGTGTTTGAATGTACGCTTTGTAGGCGTAGTGTGACGAGTCGTAGACGGGGACGTTGTTATACGAGAGCTTGACTTGATTGAAGAATGTGGCCCAATGAAATTGGAATGAGAGACGACTACGGTTTTCCGTCTTCTTCTTGAGACCAGCCAATGAACTTTGAATGAAAGGTAAGTTTTGTTGAGTTGGAAGAAGTGGGCACTATCAAAAATGTTGAATGTGTAGGGACCTTTAGCGTCAATTGGGTTTGATGTGGGGAATGTCATCCATTTTCCCTTGTTGAATGCAACTTGACTGGGTGGTGTGTCGAAAAGGCAAATGTTGGCTGTAGCACACGGAGTGCTCTTGTTCATCAATTTTGCCATTTTCCAAAAATGTCACGTTTGCGAGATGAAGACTTGGCAATGGTACGTCTTGCTGGGTGATCTTCCGTTTTCCAGATTTTTTGGGCTTCTTGGTGGTTCGTCGTCGTCGTCGTTTCACAACCTTCTTACGTTTGACTGTTCGTCGTTTACGGCGTCCACCTTTTTGACCAAGTTTGTCGATTGCTCGATTGACAAGTGAATTGTATGAATTTGAAGCGTTCTTTGACAGCGACTGTTTGAACGAGTCACCAGCCGCCACGTCGTTTGCAACGCGAAGTGAGGAATCCATGACTTCGCGGCCAACTGAGACTCCATCCGCTTTAGAAGAGGTACGGCAGAAATGAAGAGCTTTCCGAGTAATTGTGAAAACGGGCCATTTCCCCGCTGATAGACACTTCCGGCACGAAATCCACCAAAACCTGCTTGATTTGGGTCACACTCAAAGAAGGCAACCCAATCAACAGAGCGATCAGGATCAAAATCAACGTACATCGTAGGAGAGCGCTTTTGTAACCGATTGAGTGATCAGCCATCAAATGAAATTTTGACTGGTCGGAAGTGTAGCACTATGACCACTTTTCCAGAATTGAAAGGAATGAAATGGTCCCGGTCGTTCTTGATCTGGATTCCTATACGTGAGACGTCAGTTGGTCGAACTCTAACATATAACGGTTTTGTGAAGGTTTGCTCAACATTGGCTCCATTTCCAGTGTTCATGCTGATAACCTTTAAAATTGGGACTTTCATGTGACTGATGGTTTGGGGCTCCACGGTCTTCAGAATACACATACATCAAATCGGAACCCGAAAATGTAGAATATTTTCCCAATGTTGGAAAAGTCTTGATTTCACGATCGTGGCCAAGAAAATATGCAAGTCTTGCCGAAAGTTGGACTTGTGACACGCTTTCGTGTGTCTTATCAGGATCCGTTTGTAGAGTGGGTTATACTCAAAAATTCGATGTGTTGTTGGTGGTGTTCAAAATTTTATCCAATTTTGAGGATAGTGTATGATTCAGAATTTCGGTCAGCTCTTGGGGTGTTGAGAATGTGCAACTTTGAATTTGCACTTGATTGGTGAATTTGCGAACCACGACAAACTCGTTTTCATTCCATCCATTGTCTTCTGGTAGATTGGAAATCAAGTCGTGCGAGGATGGGTAGATGATGGAAGACAAGCCAACTTCAAATTCACGTTCAAAGTGTATCGGGCTTGGAAGTTGTGTATTGAAATTGGAAATTGATGAAGTTGCCTGGGCATTACTGACTAGGGTGATGTAAAAGTCACTCATGATCTTTGAGTTTTGGGTTAGGCAAGAGGTAACCAATGCAGGAGCCAAGTACGGTCATCCACTGATGTTGTTGAGTTGGATCAGAACAAATTTTATAGAGCAACAAGACTGACAATGTAGACAATGAAAACTTGGGAACAATAGACAATGAGGGCCCTAGAGCAATCTGTGTTTCCACAAGACCACTTTGCGTTATCCATGATAGTCTTTGAAATCCGATTCTGGGATCCATGAGTTGAATGAGTCGTCGTAGCCTTTGAAACTGACCAAAACACTCCCGAATGCCCTTCCTGGTCCGTTTTCTAATGATTCGGTCAATTTCATAGAAATCATCAGGTTTGTTGTAGATTACCATTTCTTCCTCGTACCAGATTCCATCCACCTCTCGATCGAGTGTATCAGCCAAAATGTATGCTGGGATGTCATATGGAATAACCTTGATGACTTTGAAAATTTCTTCAGACCACTTTGCTCTTGTACCCTTGCGAATGGTGAATTGTCCATCAGGACACGTACCGTGTTCCCAATTTTGAATTTGGACTTTTCTTGTGGGTGATCCATAGAGACGTTTCCAAATTTCGGTAGCATTTTCCCAAGAAACTTTTTCAGGAGAAGTTCCAAGTGACGTCATGAATTTGGCATTAAGACCTTCAACGACTTCAGGCAAAATCGGGTCCACTCAAAACTCTTGTGGTCGTAAACCATTTTTCCAGCTGTCTCTTGATGCGCATGATGGCGTTTTCGGCATAACAAGCCTTCACGTTAGGGTTTTTGGGGTTCAGGTGAATGATGCCTAGGTTTTTGCAAAGTTTCCGAAACTGTTTGCCCATAAACTCGGTACCTGAAAATTGAAAATGGGGTAAATCAGGAATTTCAGACTCACCTTTATCGGTATACAGCTTGCTTGGAATCCGCCACTTTGACCGCAAAATTTCTTCATAAGCCTTTGTAACTGTGGCACATTCTTTATTTTTGAGTGGTCTGGCAAACACATAGCGACTAAAGACGTCCACAACCACCAGAATGTAGCAGAAACCTTGGTTGTGGGACTTTAGAGTTGGTAGCATGGCGAGATCTGCCATATGATGGCTATCCGGACCTGTAGCTACCCATTTGTTGTGTTGAATGAACTTGGACTTTGGAAAATGTCTAGTGTAGGCATCATTTGTGTGGAGATAGGCGACAACTTGCTTCCTCTGAATGTCGGGGTGAACTTTTCGAGCCTGCTTCAAGAGGGTTGACACACTACGTAGACCACTTTTGGGATCCGAATAGAGACGTTCAAGGGTTTCCTCTAGCTTTTCCATCGCGTAACACTAAAACTTCGTGGTGATGCGCGGGTTCGGTATTTCCGTCGTGGGTTGAGAATGAAACGTTCGGGGAAATCGGTTTTTTTCAGCTCTTCAGATAGCAGTGCTAAACTTGGTTGCACTCCATGTAATGGTGCCTCATTGGTCAAATCGTCGGCAATCCGCTTAATGTTGTGAATCGTGATTGGGTTACCAAAAATCGTTAGTTTTCCAGTACTCTTCTCAAGTTGGAAAATATTTGGAAATTTCCCGATATGCTCCAAAAGCGCTTTTTGGCAATTTCAGGGGTGATGAGTGGTGCAGTTGTGGTATCACTAGTCGGTTGTGGGTCGTGAAGGCTTGAACGGCGTGTGCGTGGTGGTGGTTGTTGTGGACTTGGCGGGTGTTGGTGTAAATATAGTGTTCTCTGTCACACTGGGGGTTTCTTCGGATGCTTCAGGCTCCTCCTGGGTGTCTAGTCGGGTTTTCACAATGTTGGTCAAGTGTGATCGTAAATGAGCCACTTTGGAATCGTTATCAAGAGGGGCTTTCAGCAGTTTGTCAACGGTTTCTTCTGGAGCTTTTTGACGTGAAATGAGATCTTCATGCTCTTCGATGGTCAGAAGTACATATTTACCGTAGGACATGTTCAAGAATGGTGGAGGCAGCCGAAATCAGAATTGGCAAAAGAGCAATGACTGGGCTTCCACCAGTTTGTACCAAAAATTCACGAGTCTTGTCCAAATCACGAAGTTGTGCCAAACGTCGTAAATTTTCAGACTCTGGTCTCAATTTTCGGACATTTTCTTGGGATAGCGGTAGGTTGCCGTTCAGAGTATTGAAAATCAGGTCCACCAGACAAATGATTGAGTTTTCAGGCAATGCATCAATTAGGGCAAGACGGGTAGTTTGGTCTTTGGCTGAGGAAACAGCCAATATTTGGTTGAAAGTCTCCAAGTCCCATTCAGGTTTACGACTTTGGGATGAAGACATGGGTGATTTTGTTGGGTAGGAGGTTATCCCGGAAACGTAACTCTTCGGGACACGATTTGTGAAGGTCAATGAGTAGATATGTGTAGGGCTGACTCGTGGCGTCTTTATAAATAGCCAAAAATGTTTTGCATTCGCCTGGCATGAGCTGAGAGCCTAAACAGCTAACACTTGACTTGTCCGCGTTGTTTTTGAACAAAATTATGAAACTTGCTTGCAGACGAAGGTTTCGGATGACTTTTGAGTAGAAGATTGTGTGGAGCAGGAACATGATGGTCATCGTCGTAGTGATGGGCCAAAACGGAGACTAATCGTTCCATTCCCGAATTTTGGTCAATTTTGGTCATCAGATCATCAATCACGATCATTGCTTGTTGGTCCTTGTACTTTTTCAGCTCTTCCAGGTTCGGAAGACCTTCACGAAGGAGAATGTCTGGTCTGTTTTTCAGTGAATTGGGTACGCTTTCAAAGGTGTCGTAGTACCAGAAGCATACACGACTGTTGACGTTGAAAATTTGATTCCGTTGATCCACGATTTGACGAGCGAGAGTGCTTTTCCCCTGGCCACTGGGTCCAACGATGAGGATTGTGCTTTGCCAAGCAAGACGTCGAACCATGTTGACGAAAAATTTCTGAAAATGATGTGTTCCCCTGTTGTCGAGGGTTTTCGTGTTCAAGTCTATCACAAATTTAGTCAAAATTTCCGAGTTTCTGTGTGAAATTGTGAATTTTCCAAAAATTTTCCGTTTTTCGCCAAAGTTCCGATTTCGCAATACTCTGGCTTGTCGAAAAATTGCGCATTGTCAATGTGTGCATACACCATACGCGCTTGCGCACTCGTCGTAAAGTTGTGGACATTGTCAGTGTGTGCATACACCATACGCGCTTGCGCACTCGTCGTAAAGTTGTGGACATTGTCAGTGTGTGCATACACCATACGCGCTTGCGCACTCGTCGTAAAGTTGTGGACATTGTCAGTGTGCATACACCATACGCGCATGTGCAGACTTTGAAGTTGTATGGAAAGCAAAATTTATTGTGAAATATCACAGAATTTAGTCACAATAACCAAGTGGCAGTGTCGAGCCGTCTTGGAGTACCCGGCGCTTGTTGAATGTGTAGCGCAGCATCTTCTGTTGACTTCCTGAGTAGATATTGTGGAGTCGATCCCTCTTCATCACTTGTTGTGGAACTCTGACGATGGTTCCTGGAGCCTGAGCGAGGACGTCCTCCACCATCTTCTTCATGATATCGAAAGTGACCCGTTTATCCGCCTCCGAAGTGAGGGTGAGGCCCTTTGCCTTGCGGACGACCTGGAATTATTGTAATTGATTTTCAGAATTTTCAGTGAAAAATTTACCTGTTCGGTCCCGTCTTCCAGCGTCTGCTTGTAGCAGTACGTCTTTGGTCCCAGACTAACAAACTCTGTCATCACTCCTTTGAGTTCATTCGTGAGCTGCCCCAAGAATGGTCCATATTCATCCTTGAGAGGGTCGACTGCATTGAGTGGTACTGTGTAGGCGATGGAGTCCGTGTCTGAAAATTTGATTTTTGTCGAGAATTTCAAGACTGTTTGATTACCTGTATATATCAGATTTTCGGCTCCTACTTTCTCCATCAGCTTGTAAAGCCTGAGTCTGGCATATGAGGTGACGTATGCCGCAATGTGGACGGCTCCTGTCTTCAGACTCTTCAATGTTTCAGCCTGCTTTGTTGTCCTCATCATCACAGTGTTGTTGACAGTCCAGAAATCTTCTATGACAATTGACGTGTCATAGTAAATTTTCCAGAACTTTGCTGGCGTGACTACGATTTCCGTGACTGCTCTATCCACACGCTGGGCCATTTTTCCCCACTGAAATTTACTCTCTACTTTAAGATTTCAAGTGAAAAAGCTTACCAGTGAGTTCACCAACAACTTCGTTGCGAGACGGCGTGGTGGGGACAGATTGAACTTGCTTTTGTCGCTGACGTCGATACCTTGGGCCATGTAAGAGGCAATGAAGGCGTCCTGCTCTTCGGGTGTCGTCACATCTTCTGGCCATCCTGATGCATACTGAAAAATGGGGGTGTGAAACGTATAGAAAAATTTCAGACTTACGATTTTTCCGGCCATCATCTCATTGATGTATGACGTGAAGAGACCTCCTGCACCATCTGCATCATTTGTGGCCCAGTTATCATACTTGATTGCCTGAAAACAGAAATTTATAGACAAATTTTTACATGGATCACCTACGTGATGGATTTCGATGATGACGTATCCCAATTCCAGAGCCTTTTTGAGTTCTGCTGTGGTGAAGACTCCGTTGAAGCTCCTCTCCTTATCGCTGTGTGTGCACCTGAGCTGATTGTTGGTCTTCACACATTCTGAAACTTGAAATTTCGAAATTTTTCGAAAAAATGATGACGTACCGAGGCAGAGTGCGAAGAACAGTTTTCCTCCTGTTTTGAGCCCCAGAAGTGGTACCTTGAGGTCCTTTGGCGCTCCAACTCGGCAGGCGATGAATCCTTTGAAGCGGATTTCGCTGGGGTCCGTGAGCGGTACGGGTGTACTCCGATCGTCGAACATTTGTTGGGGCTCCGATCGGGAATTCTTCAAACTTCATCACTGTCGGGTAGAGACTGAAATAGTTTTAAGGTTTTGGGGGTTTCAGATTGGACGAGTTTACCTCACGACGTCCCCAAAGTGTTTTCTGACCCGCTTGTTTGTGACGGTGAGCTTGAACACCTCTGTTCGACCACCAGTGAGTGCTCTTTCGCAATCGAGCATGCCCTGAAAAATTTAAATTATATGTGGATAGACTTTCGGAAAACTTACGAGTGGTTCATAGTCATTGAAGAAATTTGCCATCTCGGCATTCATTCGGCGCTCTTTCTCCACCTCACATTCCCAAACGACTTTGACGTCGTGGCTTGCTTCCAACTCCTCGATTCGTTTGGCGTCCGAATTTCGGATGTCGATGGCCACTTTACTGCCAATCAACGATTGATCAGCATACTTGCACTTGTGTGCGTGGAAGTAGCAGCCGAAAAACTCGATGACGAGACCTCTTGGGAATTTGGCGCATGGACTCACGAAACCGTCGACTCGGTACTTTCCGACCTGAAAATTTTTGTAAATTTTTGTAAATTTCCTTTCAAAAATCACCTTCCGCTCGCCAAAAGTGGTGGACATCTCCACTTCGACGTCTTCTTCCTTCCCGAACCAGGCCAAGTATTTTTGAGAAATCACCGAACACTTGATTGACACGGATGGACGAGCGTCAAGGACGATTGGCTTCTCATGTGTCAGGTGCTTTCTTTGGAAGGTCTTCATTGCGGCAGAGGCGGCTGTGATTGATTCCTGGAAAATTTAAATTCGCACCTGGTTAAACTTGAGAATACTTACCTCAAAAAGACAGACGTTTGTGAGCTCCTCGAAGTCCTTTTCGAATGGTATCAATGCGCTCGCCAAGATGAAGACGTCTTCGAAGCAGTACTTCTTGATTTCGCTCTCGAAGTTGAATTGGTGGTGTTGAGCGCGCGCCTCATCAAGAAATTTGATGATCTTTTCTCGGGCAGCTGGCGTCTTGTTCTCGAGGTTGTAGAACTCGTTTCCTGGCATCACCCCATCATAGTCGAAATTCTCCGGCTTGATGAAGAGGAACGGGAACTCTCTGAAAAATTTTGGACGTCTTTTCAAAAATTTCTTGATCTACACTCACCCTTTCTGCACCGGAATATTGAACGCCTTCCCAATGGCTGCCAGGCTCATCGTCAAGTATTTGTATGAGTCCAGGAGTTTAACGTTTTTGTGCTGAATGAATATGATTTTCGTTCCAGCCGTCACCACTGTCGGAGTGGCTTTCGTTTTGGATATGAGGTAGTTGAGGATGAACTGCCAGTCATACCTATAAAATTCCTTCTCTCTCTATATATATATATATTTATGGAATGCAAAAACTCACCCTGATCCATTGTGGGCTAGTCCAACGAATCCCTTGTTGTGCTGGGCGAAAATCCACTCCGCGGCTTCTTCTGCCACATTTACAAATCGATTGTCCACTGAAATGCAGTCAATAAGCTTGCAGCGGCCATCAGGGGAACATTTTGGGCAGAAAAGTCCTAACGCCTCTTCAACGGTTTTCGGCATGGTGGCTGAGCAATCTGGACAGTATCGGAGAGCCACGAAGAGGACTGGCTTGTGCTTCCTGGTGATGGGGTCGAACATGCACTGAAAATTGAGGAATTGGAAGAATTTGGTGGTTAAGTCATACCTCGAAATCACATGCAAACCTCAAATATGTGAGATTTGTTTTCTTCACCGAGATCGCCATGATGCACTTGTGTTCCGGGGTCATCTTCATGTTGCACCGTGTGCACCACTTTAAGCCGCAATCGTGTGGAGCAGTTATCTTGGTCTTGTTTGTATAGTAGACCTCTCCACACTTTTTGCAGAGTTTCGTGTGGTCACAGCGACTCTTTCCTCTCTTCGACCCTGAAAAATTATCGTTATATTGGTCATTAACCGAAATTCAAACCTTTTGCGAGGTGGTTGTCGAGGCATTTTTTCGATCTGAACAGCATCTCACACTTCACACAGCAGAATTCCATGTCGTTCGGTGTCGATGGACATTCCATCGATCCGCATGGGCGATGCCTTAATGGGCAATTGTAGTGTGTCGCGAAGCTTCCACACCTCACGAGACACTGATTGCAGAAGAATTTGGTCTTCAGGAGAGTTGGGAGGGCTCGCACACCAGAAAAGTGTCCAATTCCATCGATTTCTTCCAAGTAAATCGGGATCGTCTTGTTTTCCCCAACGTATGGTCCCGCGAAGAAGGGTTGGGGTTGGTCCTTGACGATTGCGATGATTTGGTGCGTCCCCGCAAACACCGTCTCTTGGAGCTGTTTGATGTCGTCGTGATCGAAGTTTTGCCTCTTCGTGATGCCAGAATTCTGAATTTTTTGATTTATAGAAATTTCGGAATGTGATTGTGGTTACCCTTTTCATTTCCCTAACTTCGACATAGACCGTCAGGCATTGATTTGGGGTCGAATCTGACTTTTTCAACGATTGCCTGTACATCCGTGCGGCATGTTGTCTCTCATCATGTGTGACTCCATGTTTCTTCAGTAGGAACATCAATGACTGATAGACTGCATGGAACAAGCAGTCATAAATTACTGAAAAATTTCATGAAGGTGGTGGTTTTGAAAATTGAAAGTCTTACCCTCATTCTTCATGATGACCGACTTCTTGCCTCTTCTACTGACTACTGGACCATCATCATCATCATCATCGGCATCCATGTCGGGGGCTTCATCTTCGGAGTCGTCAACTTCTACGGCCTCGTCCATGATCAGATCGTCTTCTTCATCGTCATCCAATCATTTCACCATCGCTGTTGACCCGTGTCCTTTTTCCAAACATGTCACTATCGAGTATATCTCGCATGGAAAATCCCGACTTTCGTTTCCCCGATCCTGATGGGGGTACGACATACTTCAGAATGATATCCAGCGTTGGGTTCTGGATTTCGAGTGGTGACTTGTTTGATTGGGTCATCAGCTCCAGATTATAGACCACTTTCTCCCCAGTGACCATCTTGAGAGGGGTCAATGAGAGGCCGACTGCTTCGGCTGCATCCAGCTCCAGCGACTTGAAGGTAATTCCGACCTTTGTCGTGTCGTTGACATGATCCGGTTGGAATTTCTTGACCAGCTCAACAATTGTCTCGCCAAATGTTTCGGGGCCGTGTGGGTCGACCGTTATGGCATCGGAGAGCTTTACGGTGAGCGTCACCGTCTTGAAGTACTTCTCGTAGTCGCCTTCATGCTTCTCGTGATGAACATTTATCACTTTCACCGCGGCACCTCCAACTTGTTCCTGAAATCATTGTGTTTGAAAATTTGGGCATAGGTTCCCCTATATTTTCCATTTTTCAAGTTTCCAAGTACAAAACCAAAATTTGGGCAGAGGTTCCCCTATATTTTTCAAGTTTCCAAGTACAAAATCAAAATTTGGGCAGAGGTTCCCCTATATTTTTCAAGTTTCCAAGTACAAAATCAAAATTTGGGCAGAGGTTCCCCTATATTTTTCAAGTTTCCAAGTACAAAATCAAAATTTGGGCAGAGGTTCCCCTCAATTTTCCATTTTTCTAGTTTTCAAATCGAAATTTGGGCATAGGTTCCCCTATATTTTCCATTTTTCAAAAGTTTTGCGGGCGGGGTTGTGGGACATGCACCCCTCTATGAGTCATGTTTTGAAAGTGAAAGCTTACCAACTCTTCATCGACCTCCTCCTCCTCCTCATTTCCAAGAATGTATTGTAGTCGGCGGGCGTGCTCCTCTCCATAGGGTAGACGTCTTTCATCAATTTCTTCTGGTCGGTCGAGCGCCGTGTTCTGAAAATTTTCATAAATCTTGATTTCGTTATATTTATGGAAATAACTTACCTCATCATCGGTTCCTATACGCCAGTCCTCATTCTCCACCACCTGTTGAATCAGATCTTCAATAATTTCAGTAAGATCAGCGTCCATTCTGGAAAAATCATGGTTATTCATCCGTCTACACCAAAGAAGATTATGAACGCGAATGGGTCTGACTACATCTATCCTACGGAAATTGTTGAACAGCCTGACACGGTAAATTTAGTGTCTTGGCAAAATCGAAAATTTGACTTCAGACTTCTCCATGTGGACTGGATCAGTACTTTTATACTCCTCAAGCCAGATTATGCCCCCGCCTATGCCTCAAACTGCTCCTCAATCTACCCCAAAAGCTGAGAAGAAGCCTGATACGTTCATTTTCAACTTTGCCAAGGGGTCGACACCAACTATCCAAATATTGCAAAAATGAAACTGTGATGCTCTGTCATCTATTGTTCTCGCTCCTTGCCCCAGTTTACACCGTGTTCCCATTCGTTTCCCCCCTTTTCTCGAAATTGTGTGTTTCTTGGGGGAACCATCCACTTTAGTGATGACTCATAGGGTGGCGTCCCCCCACTATATAATGAAGTTTCAGCCCTGGTTGTTCATTTTCACTTTTGGCTACCTGTTGACTGTCTTCACAATTTTAGCCTAGTGTTTCCAGAAAAATGTCCGTATCTCACTCTGATTCATCCTCCATGTTCAAGTCTGACAAGACCAAGACCTGGGGAGTTCGTGATTCTTCGAAGAGACAATTTATGGACGAAGTGGATGAAAAGACTAACCATGGAACTCCGAGGAAGTTGATGAAGAAAAAGGATGCGTCGTCTCTCCAATCGGTAGTGGATTCATCTTCGGCCAAACGTGTAAGTTGAAGTTTAGAGCTCTGAAAAATGATGAATAAGTTTGAATTTCAGGTGTGGCTCCATGAAAAAGCTGCCGAGTCAATCATCCCCACTGAGGAAAATGCCAAAATCATTCCTGAACGTCTCTACAAAGGTTTGGACCCCCTCATTGTCCACATGTGTGTCCCATGCAAAAATTCAACTCGACACGCGAAACAACTGAAATTGCTGAAGGAATGGTCCAAATTCGTGAGTTTACATGGCGAAAAATTGCAAACTTCTAAATTTCAAATTTCAGCTCTCGCTCTCTGCACCGTATGCCGTTCCCATCTCATTGCCCAGAAGAACATGAAATTCTTCCAGCATGACTGCCCAGCGCTCAAAAAGATGCTTGGACTTTAATTTTCTGAATTTCTATGTCTGTGGTTCTGTTGATTGTCTATCCCACAATAAACCTGATAGATGCACTTGTGTACACATTCCTATCTTCTTTCCAAAATTGGGCATTGTTTGGGGACTGATGACTAGATTCGTGGTAGTCGTCATCACTTGGCCGGGTGCCAGAGACGGGTTGTGACACCCTTTACCGGAATGTTTGCTTGTTCTTCTTTTTCTCGGGTTAGGGGTCGAAATTTTCTCGAACTATCGGAATCGATATCATGGCTAATGAAGACGATATCCCTGATGGGCAAGACTTACTTTTGGATGATGATGAGATTGAGCCGGTGATGATGATGGATCCTCATGCTGCTCCAATCGGGGGTATTTTTCCAGTGCTTTTCGTCATCAATTTTGTTGAATTTCCAGAGCCTGACGTTGATGTTGGTCCCGATTTGTTTGCTAATCTCCCATGGTGGGTCGGCTTCGTAGTGGGTAACGGTGGGGATGCTGAAAATGATGTTGTTGATCTTGGTAGGTTTCTAGAGTGTTGTGAAATTTTTTGATTTTCTCAAATTTAGACGAGATTGAACCACCATCACCCCCACGCCCGGTCTATGAGCTTCCGAATGCGGACACGGACACCGAGAGTGAAGCCGAGTACCCGGAAGAAGAAATGGATCAAGTAGATGACGCTCAATTTCCCCGCGAAGGCGATGAAAGTGATGATGATGTGGTTCAAATTTGACCACTATGTCACTCTGTTGTTGTTATTGTTGTTGCTGTTAAATTTTCAGTTGGATAAATTTTCAGTCGAAGTGTTGGTGTGTATGGGGGATTGTCAAGTTTCAGGTTATTCAGTTGTATACATTTCTCGGACTAGTCATATTCTGGTTCCCATCTCTGAATGTTTGCCCAAGTAGGGGGAAGGGGGTCGACTGATTTGGAGTTTAGTCATCACCAAAAATGGAAGCACTGAGTCCCGCCCCTTTTTGGCATGGTCAAGCTCTGATTATTTTTCATTCATTCATTCATCTGAGAATTGAAAATGTCTTCACTTACAATTGTGAAGGCTACATCGCGCTACCACCCGTATTTTGGGTTGCAATACCGCTCCACGTTCACGGAGAACGTGTATTCGCGGTCAGTATTGGCCCGCCCCGCTTGTGCCCCCCTACTGTATTCCACACGTCGTGCCGCTCAACAAAAGTCTGAATGGGATTTCGGTGGTGTTCAGCTCAACCAAGGGCAGGAGGAGGCCTACCAAATGCTTGTCAAGAAGACGTCGTCGGTTAGTTAGGGGGTCGATGTAACCTATTTTGCATGAGGTTAGAGTAATTTTGGTTAACGTATCGGTTTGATGTGGCCTTATTTTCCCTAAAGTCTGAGCTTGAGGTTAGAGTAATTTTGCCTAAGGTCTGGGGTTGGAGTCGTCTAATTTTGCCTAAGGTCTGGGTTTGATGTAGCCTTGGGTTGAGGGTTAGAGAAATTTTGGTTAAGCTATCGGTTTGACGTAGCCTATTTTACCTAAAGTCTGGGTTGGAGTCGTCTAATTTTGCTTAAGGTTTGGGTGTATATGGAAATGAGAGTCTAACCATGTTTGAGTCTAAGGGTTAGGTTTGAAAATTGAAATTGTGTCTTTCAATCATCGTGACCCTGGGTGGTGGGTAATTTCTGACTGTAGGTTCGGGGTGGATTCATTTTTTGTTTAACGTTTGGGCTGGGAGTGAAAATTTAGCCTAGGTCCAGTAGTGGAATTCTGTGCCTAATTTTTACGACGATGAACCTGATTATTTTTTCTGTGGGTGTCTATGGATTGAAATTTTGGGTTATTTTTTGAGAAAATCGAGAAACAACTCACTGTTTTCAGGGGAGACAGTTCTTCGTGAAGGTTGGGGGACCTGCTGGGACTGGAAAGTCGGTGGTGTTGAAGAAATTTGCGGACTTCGTGCGCCGCTTCTACATGCGTGGAGAAGCATGCGTTATCGCTGCACCGATCGCATGTGCAGCCCTCCTCGTGGGCGGCGTGACGCTTCATTCACTGCTGAAGTTGATGGTAGGGAATTTTGACCCGTAGTGTGACTCTGTAAATTTTTAATTAATTTTAAGCCAACAAAAAAGCCGTTCACACGTATGACGGCCGTCCAGATTGCGGTCATGAAGAAGGCTCTTCAACATTTGAAGGTCTTGATCATAGACGAGATCAGCCTCGCCACCGCAACGCTGATTGCTCAGCTAGATCAGCGTCTGCAGGAGGCTTTTGAGACGGATGAGGTGTTTGGCGGTGTCTCCATCGTTGTGTTTGGAGACCTTTTACAACTTCCACCCGTGCCCACCATCAAAGGCGGAAAGGAATACACATTCAGAGGTAATTTTTAGGCTCGGGGTTGGTGAAGTTTTATAAGTATTCGTTTAGGTATTCCACAGGAGTATGCGGTGATTCGCCGAGTTGTGACGCCAAAGTCACCCTTCTCGCTCTGGGGTTTGTTTGAGCTCACTGAGCTCACAGAAAACGTCAGAGCTAAGTCCTCTGACGATGCCTGTGTTCTTGCGGCAATCCGTCAGGGTGAGAGGACAGTGAAATTGGTGGATTACTTGGTCAGCCGATGCTCTATGGAGGGTGATCGACCAGCGGATATTTTCCGGGAGTTGCGCCGACTGCGGCACGAAAATCCGGCTGGGGATTTCATCGTGTTGGCGCCCAACACAGAACAAGTGCAGGAGTTCAATACCTGGGTATGTGAACCAAAAATGAAATACTTACTTTTCTTACACGGTCAATTTTTCAGATTGTGGAGCACTCCAAGGACGTCATAACTGTTGAGCCGCTGAGTACACGTCCACCATCTTGCCCGATTACAGCGTACGCCCGGATCCGATCGGAACGAGAGTCGTTGCGTTTGGCAGTCGGAAAACGGATCATGATTACGGATAATATTCTCGATCGAACCGATAAGTCCTTGGTGAATGGTTTGATGGGCACCTTGATCAAGGTCACCGCTGATCATGTCGAGATGAAGAGGTAACAATATTTACTCAGTGGTTCTGAAATTTTTAATAACTTGAATTTCAGGCTTGACAATGGTAAGCTGGCGATGATCAAACACTTACCGTTCAAACGTCGTGATGGAGCTGGAGGTGTTTGGTTCCAGTTCCCTGTAGCGATGGCCGAAGCGATCACCGTCAACAAGAGCCAGGGGATGACCTTTGATGGTGTTGTGTTGATGTCCGAGAACATGGAGAGGGATGGCAATTTCTACACAGCTATCAGTCGGGCTCGATCGTTGAAGAATGTTCGGATAACCAATGTCGGAGCCGTGGAGTACCGCGCGTGTTCAGCAGCCAAACAGGAGTTGGAAGTCATGAGAAGGCGGACAGCAAGATTAGCAAGCCTAAATGTTGTATAATTATGATTATGATTATCAATAAATACGGGTACTTGAAGGTTATAAAATTCAGTGACTTGTCTCAATAAAAACGGGGTCTTGTGTTTGGGTGGAAATCGATAATGTGGTGTGCATAATGAAGGGGACTTGGTGGGTAGTGAGGGGGATTAGCCATCGAGGGAGAGAGAGAGGGGGAGAGCTTGGGGTGGGGTCAATTGGAGAGATCGTGGTCATTGAAGAGAGGGGTGAGAAAGGGGTGGTGTGTGTGTGCCGCTTGTCGTCTTCCTCCTCCTAACACCCTTCGTCGAGATGTATGTCAAACACCTGCTGGTTGTCTTCATAGTGTACACACTTGGCGTGTGGTTGTGTGTCCATTCATGATGCTGGAAACTCTGAGTTCGACTCCTGTTGAAAATTTCTAGACTTTGACTGTTTCCAAAATTTTTTCCAAACTTTCAGAAGTTCGTGGGTGGCTGAAATTTGGTTCAAAGTGCTGGTGGCCGAACATTTGCATAATGGCCGAGTTTTCACATTGTGGTCTGAGTACTGTATTCATGTCTGACATTCTGAAAATCTGAAATTCTGTCATGAACTCGGGGATTTTCGAAATTTTTCGAAATTGGTGAAGTGCATGATGAGTCATACCGATGACGTCATAGGGATGAGCGAGTGCAGGTTAGAGAGTGTGTGAGAGAGTGGAGAGCGCAGACGGTTAGAGAGTTTAAAGGCGCATGCTCCATTTCACAAAAATGTCCTAACAAGCTCCCATACTTCTCTTCTGTTTGTATCCGAACAAAATGTTTTTCAAGTTTCTGAAAAAATTTCATGTGGTCCCCCTCATCAAAAATCGAAAAATTAATTTTTTTGAAGCCCAAAACTGATTTTTGAAGAGTTATAGTCATTTTTGTTGTGTTCTGTGCTTTTGAGTTAGTTTGCTCTAGTTTGAGAGAAGTTACGAGCAGTTGAATTTTCAGCAATTTTAGAATTTTTTGAAAGCTTGCGATTTAGGAACGAGTTTTATCACAAGATGAAGCAAGCAGCGATGTACTTTTTTAAATGAAGTTGAGTGAAGACACTCTGAAAATCATTATTCTTAACAGATTTTATTAGGAATCCATTCAATGTCAGAAATTCAAATTTCCAGCATGTCACATATTTTCGATAAATGAAAATTTTCAGAGCAACGTTTTTTTCTTCAATTTTTGATCGGGAGCAGCTATACTGCTATAAAAAACCATTTAGTTGAGTACTGTTGAGTATATGTAAATTATCCAGATCAGTTGCAGTGTTTACTACGTGCATGTCACCTTTTTTTTGGAGGGTGTTACATTTTTACCATTATCAGGGCCAAAATTCTTTTTCATGTTTTATTTTTTTTGGAAACAACATGAAATTTGCTACAACCATGTTTTCAGCTCATTTTCTGATCAAACCGGGAAAATAATGTGAAATTGATGAAAAATTCTAAACTTTTTTTTGAAAAATCTCAATTTTTCAAAAACGAGTTCACGTCACAGAAAAACCCGATATGGATCATTTTGTTTCGGGAAAACTTATCGAATGAGCTAAAAAAATCGGTACCTTAGGGAGGGGCAGTCAAATTACATTCCATGTAAAACCTTTGTACTTGTTGTTTTTTACGCACCTGGAACTCGTTGACGACGGAATGAGTGTTGACGTCGTATAACAAAACTTTGTTCGATGTATCTTCTGAGCAAAGGAGCAGTTGATTTTCTTCGCGGAGGAAATCCGAGCAGCAAATCATGGCCAAACTGGAGATTTCTTTTGATTCGACTGCCGAGTTTGCTACATCCACAGTGTATACCAAGGGCTTTGCACCTATCATGTGAATATCTGAAAACGTCTTTTTTTGCCATTTTATCATACCATGCCATAGTCAATGTCCTTTTGAACTTACATAGAATGATTTTTACTGCCCCCTCTAAGGTACTAATTTATTTTTACTCGTTCGACGAGTTTTCTTTAAAAAAATGAGCCACAGAGGGTTTTCCTGTGACGTGGCATTGTTTTTTAAAAATTGAGATTTTTTGAAAAATGCAGGTTTTTCGAAATTTTGGTTTCAATTATGTGTAAAACTCAAATTTTGGGCAAACCGGGAAAATAATTTTTTTTATGATGAAATTTTTTCTTCGAAAAATCGCATTTTTGGATAGGTCTCAATTTTTAAAAACGAGGTCACGTCACAGAAAAATCCTATATGGATCATTTTGTCTCGGGAAAACTCATCGAATGAGCAAAAAAATCGATACCTTAGGGAGGGGGAGGGGGAGTCAAAATACATTCCATGTTAACTATAAAATTCTGTTATATTTGATCTTTCACCACGATTACCGTCTCTCAATAAACTAGTAATATCTTGAAATTTTATGCTTACATGAGAAGAAGATGGCGGATCTATCACTTTTTTAATGAATGTAAAGCATTTTAATGTTATGATATACTCTTCAACTCACGATCTTCATCAGCATAGACGTTGACAATAGAATGAGCTCGATACGTCTCGAGAACTGTTGAGCATTCCGTCGAGAATAATGTCAGAGAGTCGGAAGTCACCGAGGCAACAACTTGTTCAGAGACAAGTGCAATATCTACGGGAAAACACTCGATTCTATTTGTCATGTTACCTAAAATTAGAAAAATGTGTATTGTCCTGCCAGAAACGTAATTTTGGAAAAACACCAATTGAAAAATCAGTCGAGAGACGAAACGGAAAAAAGTAAAACTGAAAAGTTCAGAAAAAAGAGGATTGATATGAAAGTTCAAAGATAGAAACAGATGAAATCGTAAGTTAGCAACTCTGAATTTACAGTAAAGAAGAGTGTGTAAAAGAGAAAGATAAAGTGTGAGATACAGTGAGATACACTGCTGAATACAATGACGAGGAAAACTCAAACTTCTATGAAACTCTAGAAGATATGTATCAGTCATGCAAAAGCAGATTTGAACTGATCATAGGAAACTTGAATGCTAGAATCGGACAAAGAAAAGAAAATGAAATATTTATTTGTCCAAATTCAATGAAAAATGGAAACGATAGTGGAGAAAAACTTGTCATTCTCTGCTGAATTAACAGAGTTTTGCACATAAATTCACAGTTTGTAAAGCCGACTCACTGACGATGGACCCACATAAGTCCAGACAAAAAATACAAGTACGAGTCAAACCTCATGAAAAACGGAAACAATAGTGGAGATGGAATTTTATTACCATCAAAAGCAGCGCCTATTGTAGGCTACGAGCGAGTGTCCACACAAACTCAAAACACCAAGTTTCAGCAAGTAAAAAAGAAAGCGGCCTAGACTAGTACTAGACCCGACAGCAGCTGTGCTCATAAGGGAAACCGTGCAGTATTGCGAAGATCTAAATATTGATAAGGGCTACGACATTGTTGTGTGCCAAGTAATCATTCTAGAGGTCGACTGACGAACATCACGTGACTCTCAAAATGAGATTCACGGACAGGTCAGATCCAAATTTGTTCCGAAACAGAGACTCTGGGTAATGTGACTTTGCCGACACCAAGAACAGGGAGCACTGCTCGGTTGATGGGTGACTTGGAGAGAAGAATTCTACGGTTTCAGTTGTCAATCGACATACCAGATTCTTTTCAAAAATGATTTGCACGTCATGAGCTCGTTATCACTGAAGATGGTAAAAACTTGTCGTCAAGAGAGAAGTTAGTTTACTATTCGTTTGGATGAATAGACGTTCCATCGCTACGACTTGCCGCAAGAAGCGGCCGTTGTCTAGAATAATCCTTTTAAGGATACCGTAGAGTCGTCTACAATAAACTGATTTTGTCTATTCTTCCAATACACTACTTATCGATGCAGCGAACCAGAAAACCAGTTTGAAAATGCCGGCAAGAAACATCAGAAAATGTCAGACAAGGAAACCCTATTTCACCAAATTTGTTCTCTGTCGGTCTCGAATCGACTTTCAGTCGAATGTCATGGTCACAATTGAAAAAAGGCAAAGAACACTACGATAACTCCTCTGGTATTAGAATGAACGGGAGAAATCCAATTCATCCGCTGATGACATCATTCTCATTTTGAAAACTTGAACACTTGAACGCAGAAAAAAATTTGAGGAACAAATTTGGGTCAAATCATTAAAAACAGTCGGATAAAAACCATGCCATGACAACAATCAAGCATATGGATGAATATGTGTTTAGGAAGACTGCTTAATACAAATAACGATCTAGAGCCTGAAACTCACAGAAGACGAAAAGCAGCATGGACAGCATTGAACAACATCAAAACACAACAGACGCCTTGTCGTGCCCTAAAATTCGAGCCCAACTCTTCGACACCACTGTCCTCCCCGCCTTGACATCTGGATCAGAAACAAGGACTTTAACACAAGCTCTATTTGAAAGAATAAGAGTTACATACGCCGCACTCAAAAGGAAACTTGTTGGAATAATCCTCACTCAACAACGAGAAAAAATATTCACAGGAAGACATAAGGAAGTTATCCCAAGTGAAAGATCGTTTGTATTCCTAACAAATCAAAGGAAGGGAAAGTGAGATACGTAAATATAGAGAGGAGTGGAAAATCGATCAGCGACCGTGACCGCGACCGCGCAAGCGCACGCGCATACGGCCATAAGTAGTGTTAGGTTGATGTTTTCGCCTTTTTACCACCCTGTCGGGACACACCCCTACCGTCTGCGTCTCACTCTCTCTAGATGTAATACTGAAAAGAAGGGATTATGACATAAATGTTGCAAATTTTAAGGACTTTTTGAATAAGAATTGAAACGGTGAAAAAACTTTTTTTGAGTGTGAAATTTTCAAAAAACTGACTCCAACTCAAATTTTTAACCGTTCTAATCAAATTCAACGAAACTATTCATTTTTTTCCCGTTTAGGGTAGAAAGTACAAAAGATGCAAAAAATTTTTGGTGTTCGAATTTATTTACGAGAGAAATTTTGATTTGAAACATGGACGTTCACAAAAGCCTTTTCCGAACGAGTAAGAATCACACATGCCGCACTTGAGGAAACTCACCTCACGGAGAAACGAGAGAAGAACCTTCACAGAGAAGACATAAGGAAGATATCCCAAGTGAAAGACCCTCTCGTCTTCATAACGAAACGAAACTTAGGATGGGCTGGTCATGTGATGAGAAGAAACGGTAATCGGTGGACAACGTTACTTCAAGAATGGATACCCAGGAATAAGAAGAGATCAGTAGGAAGACCACCAATGCGATGGGCCGACTCCTTGAGAAAAGTAATCTCAGTGCGACAAGGAACTCAAACGATAGAACCTTGGAGAACAATCGCAAAAGATCGAAACAAATGGATAGCTGTGACCCGCGCCCACACCCCAAGTACGGATCGACTAAGTAACTAAGTAAAGTAACTAAGTAAGTAAGTACAACATGAAAAAGGAAAAAAGTAGCCACGGTTGCACCAGACTCAACCCATCACCAGAAGAGAAGTGTGGGGGTACAGTTGGGTGCGATTTAATTTTGCATGCTGCGCTCTCTCACTCTCTCGTCGGTTAGACGTTTCTCTGCGTCTCTCATTCTCTCACCCTCTCTCGTTTCTCTACACCCTCCACTCTCTCACCCTCTCTAGCTTCTTTGCGCTCTCACACTCTCTCACCCTTTCTCTACGCCCTCCACTCTCAACCTCTCTAGCTTCGCTGCGCTCTCTCACTCTCCACCCTTTTTCGTTTCTCTGCGCTCTCCACTCTCTCATGGTTTTTTTTTTTTTTTTGTAGGACCCGATCCCCTAACCCTGTGGGTGTTGACTCAGAGCACAACCCTTGTGCTAAGTGTGTAAACTAAATCAGAGGGGTGAAAGTGATAGACATAGTGAGGGGGCTCGGGCGCCGGGAGGGGAGCCGGGAGGGGGAGAGGGGGAAACATGAAGGATAGTGTATGGGGGGAAGGGGGAAACATGAAGGATAGTGTATGGGGGGCATACTTGTCACAGGCCGGGCCGGGCCGGGCCGATTTCCAAATTTTCACCGGCCCGGCCCGGCCCGGGTGAAGCGACTTTTTTTCGAAAAATGTTTTTTTCAGCGTTAATTTTTGAAAAAGTGGTTTTTGGGGCATTTTCTTTCAAAAATTCGACTAAATTGATGATTTTTATTAGTTCTACAGTGAATTTAGTGATAAAAAAGCACTTGAAAATTATTTTTGGGGTGCAAAAATTAAAAAAAAATTCCACCCGGGCCGACCGGCCGGGCCGGGCCGGCAAAATTTTTCCTCGGCCCGGCCCGCGGGCCGGGCCACCCGGGCCGGCCCGTCAAATGACAAGTATGATGGGGGGAAGGGGTGGATGACGTCAGAGGGGAAGTCGGCCGAAGGGGAGAGGATGAATGACTTATTTCTCTGAAATTATTTAATTACTTATTTCGGTAATTACTTATTTCGTTAATTACTTTAAAAACGAATATTTTCGAAACTACACTTATCTGTCAAATCGTTTCGTCTTCATCTGAAAATAGTGATATTGAGTTTTCGAGGTCTCATAACTTCAGAAGAAAAGCATTATAAGTTTTCATACTGGGTGAACTTTATAATTACTGTTAGGTAAACTCATATACAAAGTTTCATGAAATTTTGAAACTTTCACTTTTTTCACCATGGAGGGGGTACGTGAAAATTTCGTGAAAAAACACACATTTTTGCTTATAGAAAAAAAAGGTGTCAAAATTTCGGAACAAAAATTGGCCTATAGTTGGACGGTCTAAAGGCAATCAAACTGCAATAAAAAACTTTTTCCCCTAATGATAAAATTGTTGGGGGTATGCGAAAAACTGTTCATTTTTTCCAAAAATCACTTTTTTTTGATTGATGACAAAAGATTTTTCAAAAGTTGTCAACACAAAAATTTTCAAAAACATGCCTTAAACTCATCTCTAAACTTTTTTTTCAGATA
>NW_026526087.1:0-14689 GCF_010183535.1 Caenorhabditis remanei
TCGTTTACTTACAGGCCGCGCTTCGAGGACTGGAGACAGTCCGCGGACTTCTTCGCACCAAAACCCGTCAAGTACAGGAACTCCAGGCGGAAAGAGATGCCTTGGTAAGATTATATTTTCTTAATCGAATAATATAATGAACTTTCAGGAACATCAAGACCTACGCCCTCGCTGCAACGTCTGCCGCGAATTGTTCCGAGCGAACACGGACAACACCAAGGCTCGGATTTATCGTGAGTTTCAAAAATTTGAAAAATAAAATTCTTACTTTATCAATTTTCAGCATGCGGCCACTCGACATGCAGCGGGTGCATCGATCAGATGATCACTCTTCGCAACTTGGAATCGGAGCGAGTCCTCGGAGGGGATCCAAGAATCAACCGACATGTAATCATATGCCCACAATGCCGCGAGAAAACAACGATGATTCTACCGAAGGCTGAAAAAATGTTAAGAAACTTCGCCGTCGAGCAGCAATAAGTTCCAATAACTCCCGTTTTTCATGTCTCCCCCCATCCATATATCCGTCCTGGAAAAACTTTTCTGTTTCTTGTTCTTCTTCTAATTTCTTCTTCTTCTTCATTCTTGTAGCTCTCCTGGAAAAATGTTAATTTCTTGTTATATGTTTATGTTTTTTTCTTAAATCTTTCCATCCAGTTAAAATAAAACAGTTAAAAAAAAGTGGTTTAAAAAAATCTCCGTGAATCGACATAACGTCTCTCTATTCATTGAGTTTAGGCCAGAGGAGCGCGTTTGCATTGCGGTCGTACCGACCACTAGGCCAATAGGCCAGTTTGAACCAAGGAACACACAAAATGAGAAAAAAGTTTTATTTAAAGTGAAATAAAAAGTAATTAATAAAAAAGAATTAATTCCAGAAGATCTGTAAATTTAATACTTATACCATTTCATAAAATACCCGTACACAACATATATTTTGTCAACACCTTTAGTGTTTTGGATTTTTTCTTTTTCTTTACACAGACACTTCCAGGTTCAATTCCAGATTCAATTTCAGATTTTTTGCAAAATTTCAGATTGCTCAGTCTTCATGTTTCTCCCCTTGTGTGTCTTAGCACACCCCCATACTCCTTTTAGTGAGGCGAGAGATGACTCATCGCGTGGAGGTGTTAGAGAAAGGGGGAGTTAGAGAAAGGGCGAGAGAGTGGAGAGTGCTAGAGAAAGGGGGGTTAGAGAAAAGGGGAGAGACAATGCATAGCGTGGAGGGTGCGAGAGAGTACACAAAGAGAGGAGGGTGTTAGACAAACAGAGAGAGGCTGTCGGCAGCGAGAGTTCGGAGAAATGACATAGAGGAGGGGGGGGGGGATATGCGCGCGCGCGCGGAGAGGAGGACCATCATGGATATGGTCGGGAGCCAGGGCGGCCACGGTAGGAACCCATTCTACCAGACTACACTTTGGCAAAGATCAAAGATCAACTTATGTCACAGGAACCCCCCATACTTCTCTTTTGTAGGTGTAAGGTATGAACTGGATTGAGCCTGCGGTACAACGTTCCGATAATTCTTCTTATCGTCTCTGCGTCTCTCTCGCCCTCTTGCTCTTTCTCTCTCCCTCTCTTTCCCACACCTGTTATTGTCCCACTTTTTTATCTCCCTTCCTTGTTCTTCGCCCGCAGGCGCCAAAGATCCCGACCCCCTCACTAGTATATGAGGCCGAGCGCAAGCTCATTTAAGGCCGATCTTCTAGCCCCTAACTTGTTTTCTATCCCTTTTTCACCATCACTTGTTACGCCCTTTTCACCTTGCCTCGCCATTCTATTGTAAGCTTTCTAAGGTAGAAATAAATGAGTTAATAGCACACACCGTTTACTTTCGTCGCATAATACACGTGAACCTTACTTAGGTTTTGAAGGTTTTTTGAGGAATGTACTTGAAAGAAAATTATAAAACTTTCGAAAAAAGTCATAGCAAAATAAACTTTTTATGATTATTTTTGTAGTTGACAACATTTCTGTAACTCCACATACTATAGAGATAATCGCCTTCAAAGATGCGGTGGTTTGGACGCAGAAAAAAAATTGTTTTTGTACGGTCTCTCACCTTCTAGTATTGTAATGGTCGTATCTCAAAAGTAGGCGGAGCAATCAAAATGGGATCAACTACAAAAAAATGCTAAATTTTTGATTGAATATTTTTGTAGTTGACAACATTTTCAAAGATTCTCCCAATTCTGAGATATGGGCCTCTAGAGATGTCGCATTTAGAATGCAGGGGAGAAACCAGAGAAACTAGACACTCTCCTGTTTCCGCTCGTTCTCTCACCTTTCAGTTTTTGAATGCACGTATCTTAAAAGTGGGTGGAGCAATCAAAAAGTGATCAACTACAAAAATGTGGTAAATTTTTTGCTTATTATTTTTGTAGTTCACAACATTTGTATAGTTCCACCCACGTTTGAGATAAGCGCCTTAAAAGATGTGGTAGTTTGGACGCAGCAAGAGGAAGAGACGCAGATAAACGAGACACTTTTCTTTTTTCGCATGTTTTCCCACCCTCCCATTTAAAATACGCGACTTCCTTTCTGAAAAGTTTAGTTCCGAAGAGCACGCGGTGCCAACCGTACAAATCAAAGAAAAAAAGACACATGAATTTTAATTTTTCAAATTTATTCAGTTGGTTAAGATATGATAAATTATAAAATTATGTTTCACCCTCCATTTCTGATCTGTCCTTGACTTCCGACTCCAAATATAATTATTTCCCGTCATCTCCAGAATCCACTCGTTGGTTCCGATGTCCTTATTGACGACGTCTCATCGATGAATCTTGCTTTCTGCTGTTTGCGGAAAGCCAAAACTTTTTCTCGATCCTCAGCTGGTCGTTCGGCGACGAGTTTTGCGTGGAGGAATCCTTTTACATTGCATTTTTGAGAGCAGTGTACAACGCTCTCTTCTCCTTAGTATCCGCTATCTGAAATTAAATCGGAAAATGAATAGATACAGTAGAGAATTACAGTACCGTGGAGTAAGAAATACAATTTGGCTTATTTCAGTTGACTTTAAGAGTATCACTGATTGCCCCCAGTGTAAATTATATACACCATACAGAACAGAGATAGAGCTTCATTTTTTTAGTTGACAACTTTTTTGCACGGACACTTTTTAGAGAGTTATGGTCATTTGAAAGGACAGCTCGAAAATTACTCAAGAATAACTTTGTCTATACGTAACTTGCTAGGTAGTGCTCGTATAAAAAAGTTGTCAACTACAAAAATAAAGCACCACTTATGTTTTGTATGGTTTCTTCATAATTTACTTTGTGGAACAATCAATGATACCCTAACACCCTCTCAAAATCGGTAATTTTCTACTAAAAATGGTGGAATTGAATATCTTAATGCGCTGTACTGTATAAACCAAACATGTCATGGGTCAAGCGTGGACAAAATCGAAACCTCTCTCGGATTGAAATTTTAAAAAGTTTGGAACTAAATTTTTGAATTCATAAAAAATGTCTACTATTTGACTACACTTCAAAATTTGATCAAAATCTGGTTAAACTTTTTCAACAGACTGTCATAGCAAAAGTGAACAAAATTTCATGATTGATGTAAAACTTCCAAAAAAATTCCTCTAGTTTCTATGTACTCAAAACGCTATTCCACTTATTGATTATCGTGATGTTATGTTGAATATTATGAAATATCGAGCTACTCACCTTTTTAGACCAGGATGCCAACAGACAAGCAGAATAACAGAAAATAATTAGAATTCATTAAAAATCAGTGAAGACATGTAACCAGAAACACGTCGATAGTGGATAAGAAATGAAGGGGAAAGAGAGCGATCGAGGAGGGAAGGCGTTTCTCTGCTTCTCTAACGCTCTCTACAATACACACACACTTTCCGTATTTGATCAGACGCTAGTTCTCTTCCATTCGGGTGGAAGAGAGGCCCGTGAAGAAGGTCAGTTGTGTTAATGGCAGTCATTTGATGACATTCATAAAAACAGGACCAGATTGTGACACAGATAGAGAAATAGAAGGGCACACAATGATCCAGCAGGACTTTGTTTACTTTTCACAGGGTCAAATTTTGTCCATATGAATTCAAATAATTTTCCCCGAAACCGGAAGCTCAGTAAAGCGCGTTTGCACACGACTTGGCAAATTGCCAATTGAGTCGCCGCTCAGCATAATGCGACCCGCATGCGGGACTTATAACGTGGACACAGTAAGACGAACAATAGGGAGTGAAATTTTGGCTCTATAGGCAAAGAATGGTCCCAACCGCAAAGAACGGTCCCAACCGCAAAGAATGGTCCCAACCGCAAAGAATGGTCCCAAAATTTTGGGTGACCCAAATTTCCGAATTACATGGTCCCAACCGCTAAGAATGGTCCCAACCGCAAAGAATGGTCCCAAAATTTTGGGTGACACGAGTTTCAGAATTGAATGGTCCCTACCGCAAAGAATGGTCCCTCGAAATTGATACGAACAGCTTTTCACCATTCTCTTAGGCTTAGGTTTCTTAGAAATTGGTGAAAAAATTGACAACATCGGTTATTAATCGTATTTGTCAATTTTTTCCCAATTTCTAAGAAACCTAAGCCTAAGAGAATGGTGAAAAGTTTTTCGTATCAATTTCGAGGGACCATTCTTTGCGGTAGGGACCATTCTTTGCGGTAGGGACCATTCAATTCTGAAACTCGTGTCACCCAAAATTTTGGGACCATTCTTTGCGGTTGGGACCATACTTTGCGGTAGGGACCATGTAATTCCTTGGGACCATTCTTTATTTTTTGGACCGTTCTTTGCGGTTGGGGACCAGTCTTTGCCTATAGAGCCGAAATTTTTTGAATGAAGCTGACTTTTCTCCCCATTTTTCTCGCTATTTCGAAAAAAACTTCGCACAAAAAATATCGAATTCAGCAAAAAAGACAAAAATAGAAATTTTTATATACAACATTTTTTTAAAAAGGTACATTTTTGAATATCTCGATAATTTAACTCTACTTTTTTTGGAGCGCAGTTGCTTCATATTGACATTTTGTGATTTTGTTACTGTTTTTGATAGATTGGTTTCAATTCTAAAATCAGAAGTTAGAATTTCTCCGACCCAGAAGTTCAGTACTGAAAAAAAAGCTTTTTTTCAAAAATTTTCCGATTTTTTCGAAACAAAAACTTTATAAAATTGGTTATTATAGGTAAAATCAGACGTTTCAACACTCGAACACGCGTATCTCAAAAGTGGGCGGAGCTATCAAAAAGTGATCAACTACAAAAATAAGCGTCATTTTTGGGTAATTATTTTTGTTGTTAACGACATTTCTAAAAATTCACCCATTATCGAGATATGCGCCTTTAAAGATGGAAGTTTGGAGGCAGCAAGAGGGAGAGACGCAGAGAAACGAGACCCTCTCTTCATTTAGCACGCTCTCTCACCCTCCAATCTTTTTTCTTTTTACTCGCTCTCTCATAATCCGATATTTGAACCCGCGTATCTTGATAGTGGGCGGAGATATCAAAAAGTGTTCAACTTCAAAATGTGTCAAATTTTATGTTGATTATTTTTGTAGTTGACAACAATTTTATAGCTCTACTACCCACTTCTGAGATATGCGCCTTTAATGATGGTAGTGTACAGACAGCGAGACGGTAAAAAAGGAGATACGCAGAGAATGAGATACCTTTCTCTTTTCGCACGCTCTCTTACCCTCCCATTTTTGACGCGCGTCCTACTTCCTTTTTGAACATTTTTTTAAACCATACAATAAAAAAACACATGAAATAAAATTATTTAAATTTTTTATGATAGTTAAAACAAAAATAAAATATACAATTAGGAGATCATGTGTAGAATTGCCCCGCTATCTGAAAAAATATTTATAGTTTAGTGAGAAAATTCGTATAATCTGTTTTGTTCTATGTATTTCATTAGAATTCGAAATCAACCAGCGGAAAAAAAACTAGTTTGTTTTCTCTTTGCGCTTATGAGTGACAACATTTTTCGAATGTGTTGGAATAAACAAAGTTTTCCATACTTAAAACTATTAACATAAGAGGTATTGTGCAGAGATGTTGGGAAGTGAAAATTTTCTTATCCGGAAGTTGGAAGTTGGAAATCGGAAAGTCGGAATTAGATTTTTCACTAAATATCAAAAAAAAGAAAAATCATAAAATTGCCGAAAATCAGTGGAAAAATCATTTTTGGCTGAAGAATATTTTTTTTTCTGTCCTTTTAGACCATTTTCCATGCATTTTCTGCGAAATTTACTTTTCCAAAATTCCACCGTTATAGAATGACGCAAGTCGGAAGTAAAATTCCTTATCCGGAAGTCGGAAGTCGGAATTCCCAACAACACTGTTATTGAGGTCAGATATGACATTGGTCACAATTGTAATGTATACATTTCGGCGAGTTCATTTTAGTACATCTAGAATTTTTTTTAAAAGTTCTATAATTCCACTTTGGTAAAGTTTTTCTAGTATGCTGCTATTTTAACGTGAGTTCGGAGTGTCTTAGTGTTTTTCTATCAAGATTAATCGTCGCTTACACAATCAAGACTTACTGGCTTTGTACGCATCGTTGCACTTCTCTCGACTCAGTTCCTCGACGTTCTCTTTTGGATCTTCCTGAGCGCCTTTCTCGAAATCCGTGTCCACTTTTATTCTGTCTGTACACCTATTTATTTCCATATTAAACTAACATTAAAACAAACTCCTTTTATGTGCCAACTCATCTTTCAGCTTCTCGAAGAGTTCTCAGTTTTCAGCTCTCAACTGTCTCACCAGAGTTTGGAAGGATTCATCTGAAAACATTAATGAGTTCGATATTTAGTGTTTCGTCAGCTTCAAATACCTTTTTTTAACGTCCAAATCACAACCGTTGCTTCCAAATATTGATCCATCCATGTCTTTCTTTCCTGCTCGCAAAATCTCTCTTTCTAAAACAGAATTTCTGACTATAGAGACGTTTTAGTTTAGGCAAATTTCTCACCTTTCTTTTTCTAGGATTTTTCTGTTCTCGCAGCTTGGTGACCAATTTGTATCCTTCTTCGCGGCAATATGCTGCTGTGCTTCCTGGCAGAGTTCCTCTAAAAGTGATTGATTTATTTGAAATGCATTAAAGTCAAGTAACTCACTCACGTGATCCATTTGCTCCTCTTCATTTTTATCCCAATTGCACATTCCTGCATCTGAAACATTATCAGTATGAAAATAGTGTAATGTCGATATTTACGAAACTCACATTCCAATCTTATCAAGCTTCGAAAGTTGGTCATTGCTCCTCCGCCCACTATGGCATCCAATTCGTGGTAATACTGTTCAACTGAAATTAATGACGTTATAGACCGATCTGAGTTGAAGAGCGACTTACTGTAATCCTTGCAGTTTCCACAGTTTGTTCCGAACAAGGGAGTCGTGGATAGCTGAAAATATGGAAGGTGACGGAATCAGAGGGATGATTAGGTAGACAGCTCAATATCCGTCTTCTTTGTACGGAAATGGAAAATTTGAGAAAGAAATTGCTTTGTTCACACGTTACTTGCTTAGGAGTGTACCATAGTTGTACGGAATGAGATTTTTTCGATTTTTGGAATCCGGAATCCGGAATCCGGGATCGAAATGAGATTTTCCATTTTCCGGAATACGGAATCCGGAACCGGATCCGGAATGACAAAAAAAGCCGGAATACCAGAATTTCGGAATCCGGTATTCGGAATGATTTAATGAATTTGCTAGACCAAGTCCTTTTTTCGAGCGTTTTTAATGATAAATAAACTTTAAAATTTCTTTTAAATATCAAAACTGAAAACGAAGTACAATAGTCATCTTTTCAACTCGAACAATTTTAAAAATTCAACTTCCCGATTCCGGAAATAGGAAACTCAAATAAACCGGAATCCGGAATCCGGAACCGGGATGAAAATTCACTTTTTCCGGAATCCGGAACCGGAACTGGAACGTCGAGAAAACATAGGAATTCCGGAATTTCGAAATACGGATTCCCGACAACTGTGGAGTGCACGTACAAAAAGTCTTATTTGGAAAAAAAGCTGCTAACTTTTTGGCGTATAAACCAAACTTGTCTCTACCGGACATGACCAAAATTGACATTTAACTTGGCCCGGGTGTTTGAAATTCAAAAAAAAAAATTAACGAAATTTTGAAATTTTTCGAATTTTTTGAAAAAAACGTCGCAGATTTGACTATACTTCAGAATTCAAACAAAAGCTAGATATTGTTTTAAAATATAGGGTTTTTTTAATATAAAATGCTTTTTAATTCGGAACATTTGGTCAAAAAATGAATACTTTTTCTTAAATCCGGGCCGAACCGAAATTCGTCAAAAAACTTTTTCCAAAATTTCCTAATCGATGTTCAATTTTATACTAAAATTCTACATAAACGTTATTCCAAATATTGATTTTCGTGCTGTCGTGTATGTTATGAAATACAGAACTACTCACCTTATTCAGCTGACGACACCAGCAAACAAGCAAAATAATAGAAAATAATTAGAATTCAATAAAAATCAATTACAAAAAAGACCATTCAACCGGAAGAAAGTCATCGTAACATTGTATATGAAATGGAGAGGAAAGAAAGCGATCGAGGAGGAAAGGCGTTTTTCTGCTTCTCTAACGCTCTCTCCAATCACACGCACTCTTTCCGTGTTTTCTGCGTCTCACTGTTTTTTCCGCACGGCGAAGATAGAGACCCGTGAAGAAGGTCAGTTGTGTTGTTGGCAGTCGATATTTCAGAAAAGGAGGGCAGATCGTGAAACAGATTGAATATACACACACACACACATTCTTTCCGACGCGTGTTCTCTGCGTCTCACTGTTTTTTTTGCACGGTACAGATAGAGGCACGTGAAGAAGGTCATTTGGTCGTCATTTGATGACATTCATAAAAAGGGGGCGAAATCATGAAACAGGTTGTGAAAATGAAGGAAACACGCAGAATTCTGAAATATCCTTGGGTTTTTGTTATTGTTTTTAATACTTTGGTTTTAATTTAAGAATCAGAAATTAGAATTTCTCCGGACCGGACATTTAGTACTGAAAAAAATTCATTATTTTTCGAACATTTTCCGAGAAGTGGCCAACAAAAAGTGTGTTGACAACATTTTTGAAATTCCACCTATTTTTGAGATATGCGGCTTTGAAATTTAAGTTTGCAGGCAGGGAGAGGGAGAGAGACGGAATAGACGCGAAAAAACGAGTCACAGTTTTCTTTGCACGCTTTCTCACCTTTCAATCTAAAGATCAAGCGTATTTCAAACGGCGGCGGAGCTAAAAAAAAGTAGTATTCTACTACAAAAATGTGCTAAATTTTTTGTAGATCATTTTTGTAATTGACAAAGTTTTTATTATTACACCCATAACAGTCGACATTCATGAAAAGGGGGCCAAATTGGGAAACAGATTGTAAAAGAACACACAATAACTCAGCAGAAGAGAATTGTTTGAAATAATTAATAATTTGAGTTAAAGTGTTCCTTGGTTTTAGTTATTAATATTGTTTTTTGTACTCAAGCTCCAATTAAGGAACCAGGATTTGAGCCACAATTGCTGAAACATAATAAGTTTTTTGAATTCATTTCGAGAGGCTTATGTAGAACTGACCAAAAGATGTCATTTTTGCTTATTTTCAGTTAAAAAAACACGGCATTTCTCCACCAGACATTTTGCCACCAGACCCATAATCAGCATAGTCAACGCATGCTAGTGATGTGTGTTGTGGCGTGAACTAGCATGGCCTAGCCTAGTGAACGTCCAACCCCGAGGTCACACGTGGCAAGAAGATCTGCCTATATAAGACGTAGAGAACTCTTAGTTGTTGATTCTCACCATGTAAATAAATGGTTTTATAATTCCCTTCTCCTCCACCAAAAGACATAACAAATTGGCGATCAGGATGAGATCAACGAACCGACGCTCCGGGGACGCGCATGCCGGACGGGACCGTTGACTGGTGCGCACGGAGAAGGCCGAAGAAAAGAGATCCCGGTGGACAACATCGACAACAAACCAGCGGGAAGAAGGGTTGGAGAGTGACGAGCTCGAGATCATGGGATCACCCGGAAGGAAGACACCGTTGAAGAACCAGCAGCAGCACCGAGTGAAGAGGGATTGAGGTACTCGTGTTCAACGATTTCGACTGGTAGATTTCGTGTGGAAGCTGTGAGATGCATATTGAAATGACATCTGCTGAAGATCGTTGGCTGAAGATCAGAAGATCAAAGCAATGATGCGGACATGGGTCCAAAAGAAAAATGCTGTGGAGTCTAGCCAGCGGCTGTCGTGGAAGAACCGAAAATTCAAGACAGTAGACAAACGAACTTTCGTTGAAGAAAGGGAGGTGTTGTGGCGTGAACTAGCATGGCCTAGCCTAGTGAACGTCCAACCCCGAGGTCACACGTGGCAAGAAGATCTGCCTATATAAGACGTAGAGAACTCTTAGTTGTTGATTCTCACCATGTAAATAAATAGTTTTATAATTCCCTTCTCCTCCACCAAAGGACGTTTTCTCCCCATGAAGCCTTGGAAATTTTTGGAAAATGTGGTGACGAAATGTCCCGGAGCCGAGAACATCCTAATTTGAGAGTGTGACATGGTACAACTGTTTGTCTCACAACGTAAATGTTACACGGGATCGCACAGAGCTTTCAAACACTCAGTGTTTCTCGTGTTATTGACAATTTCTGGCATTTGCTTAATCGAAAAAATTTTCAAGATGTTGTTGCAAACTCAACGAGTCTATTACATTGTTCAATGGGTCATAATCCAAACGGTAACTTTATTGTACAGAAGCTCGTTGAATATGTCTCCATCGAAGAGTAGAAGGTTTTACTTATGAACATCATTGAAGGAGGGTTGAAAACTGCAAAGACATGTTCGCATGTCGTGTAATTCAATTGCCAGTGCAGGTGTTTATTATAATTTATTTAATGCATAGTAAAACATTTTATTACTCACAAGGGAAGTCTTCGGGGACGCCACATTTAAACGACCTATAAATTTGGTTACAGGTATGATATTTCCGACTACGTGGAGTCCATTTCTGCAGTCAAAACCTGTTAAATGTCTCTGCGAAATAAGTAATGAACTCTGAAACGTTTTATATGGTCAAACTTTTTCACATGAAGTTCATAATCGAAAAATAGTATTTGCAAGTTATTCTTATGTTTGCAACGTACGAGTACAGGTAAACCGCTGAAAACAAAAACGGGACCGCGCGGTGGCGTATATGCGGTTGCTCTGGAGTTCCACGTAAGTAGAATGAAGGAAAAACTTTCCCCTCCCCCGTTTCTAAAAAATTCTCCCACCCTATGGGTGACGTCACCAGGTACACCTGTGTACCTGTCTGAAAAAAGGCCTGCACTGCCTACCTGAAAAAGACCTGTAATTCATCATACCCCTGTTCATAATTCCCAGTGAAGTAACTCACCTGTGCACCTGTTTTTATCTAACTACCTCTTTACCGTAAGCCTAGTTACCCGTACACGTGTATACCGTACGTCTACCAATTTGGAAAAAATTGTAAAAAAAACGTTTTTAGGATTATTATTGTTTCAATGATTAACTACCATTATTACGTTTTATATTAACCCAACCAACGTACGACTTGCCACCATGACGACTAAAATGAAATTATCCAGTTTTTGGCTATTTTATGAAACTCTGATTTTTTAATGAAATTCTGATTTTTTGATAAAATTTTGATATATTCTAGATCGAGATGATTCAAACCCGCGTCTACTATCTCTCACCCCGGATAAGTATAGACCTCACGCAGCGTAACTGACCGTGTCTAACCCGACCCGACACAGATAAGAATGGTGGGAGAAGTTAATTGAAAAGAAATATCCTGGTTTTGAATTTTTATATAAAGTTCTGATACACAAAAATAAATTATCATGGTTTTGGATATTTTTATGAAATTCTGATATATGAAAACAAATTATCATGTTTTTGGATATTTTTATGAAATTCTGATATATGAAAATAAATTATCATGTTTTTGGATATTTTTATGAAATTCTGATAAATGAAAAGAAATTATCATGTTTTTGAATATTTTTATGAAATTTGGTATATTTTAGATCGGGAGGATTTAAACCCGCGTCTACTGAAGTAAACCTCAGCCCGGATAAGTATAGACCTCACGCAGCGTAACTGACCGTGTCTAACCGGAACCGACACAGATAAGAATGGTGGGAGAAGTTAATTGAAAAGAAATTATCCTGGTTTTGAATTTTTATATAAAGTTCTGATACACAAAATAAATTATCATGGTTTTGGATATTTTATGAAATTCTGATATATGAAAACAAATTATCATGTTTTTGGATATTTTTATAAAATTCTGATATATGAAAATAAATTATCATGTTTTTGGATATTTTTATGAAATTCTGATAAATGAAAAGAAATTATCATGTTTTTGAATATTTTTATGAAGTTCTGATATACAAAAATAAATTATCATGTTTTTGGATATTTTTTATGAAATTTTGATATATTCTAGATCGAGATGATTCAAATCCGCGTCTACTGAAGTATCTCTCAGCCCGGATAAGTATAGACCTCACGCAGCGTAACTGACCGTGTCTAACCCGACCCGACACAGATAAGAATGGTGGGGGAAGTTAATTAAAAAGAAAATGTCCTGTTTTTGGATATTTATATAAAATTCTGATATATGAAAATAAATAATCATGTTTTTGGATATTTTTATGAAATTTTGATATATTCTAGATCGGGAGGATTCAAACCCGCGTCTACTGAAGTAAACCTCAGCCCGGAGTATAGACCTCACGCAGCGTAACTGACCGTGTCTAACCGGAACCGACACAGATAAGAATGGTGGGGGAAGTCAAAGTTTAGGGCGAAAAAGTATCCTGATTCTAGATGTTCGAACTCACGTTTATCAAAATGATCCTCACGGAATTATTCTTGATCTATTGCTTACTTGTAAACTGATTCTTGCACATGACCATTACTCATTCACCACGACGGTTCGTTTGCTTTGTCCACTTTACTTCAGCACTGAAAAAGAAAATACTAATTTGTAAATTCAGTGAGTATATAGAGAATAGAGAAAAGAGAGAGACGAAAAAAATCATGGTAATGAGGATATCTCAAAGATGGCCAAAAATGAGAAAATAGGAGAGTCACCATCCACTACGGACGGATACTGGACGACTGAGCCAAGAAGATGAGGTGAGGAGACTGAGTGTCAGTAGGCGGAGTCTAGTAGACATCAGCCGGTCAGATAGTATAGATCATAAAAAGTGATTTCTCATGAAGATAAGTGAGCAGGTGGTTTGTGTTAACGGTCATGTGACAATAGGCAAATTCAAACGAGAGTGAGATTGGATCAAATGAGACGACCGCCATCTAGGGAATAACAGGAGTTTCCTCTAATGCGACCGTTCGAGGTTCCAAGTTTCCCACAAAGCCCGATTTCCCTTTGAGATAAGGAAGCAGATGGGAATATGTGAAGACAATATAAATGAAATGGAATAAACACACAACAGATGTCGTGAGGTCTATTGTCAATTTTCTTCACAAATACCACCTGCCATGGTATTTTCTTTAAAAATCCGACCGTATAACTGAACATATGAGGTTGGAAGAAATGTTTTGTGGTGCACACGGTGCCAACCGTACAATATTGGAATGCAGATTTTTTTTCGAACCTCGGAATCTTCGTTTTATTGTTTTTTATTGTTGGTCTATAGTTTTTCTTCACATATGACCATCTGCCTCCTTATCTCCTTGGGAAATCGATCCTAACGCATCACTTTGGGGAAACTTGGAACCTTGAATGATCGTATTAGAGGACACACCTGTCCTTCCCCAGATGGCTGTCGTCTCACGTCACTCGATAAGACTCTCGTTTGAATATTTTCCCAAAACAACATAGAATAGATAGACATTTGCCTGTTGTCTCATTACTGTTCACACAAGCCACCTGCTCACTTATCTCAATGAGAAATCTCTTTTTATTATTCTATTAGACCACCAGATGACAGATGTCTACTTGACTCCGCCCACTGACACCCAGTCTTTTTACCTTATCATCTTGGGTCAGTCGTCCACCATCTCTTTGTACTGGATGGTGACTCTTCCATCTTCTCTTTTTTGGCCATCTTTCATATATCCCTATGAATTTATCTCGTTTTTATATGTCCTTTTTGCTCAATAAGTTCACAAATTAGTGTTTAATGTTTCAGTACTACAGTAAAGCTGAGAGACAGGAAACCAACCGTCGCGAAGGATGAGGGATGGCCCAATGCAAAACAAGATTGACAGGCAAGCAATGGAACGAGCAGATTCAAACGACGATCACATTGATAGAAGTGAGTTATAAGCCCTAGACACTTTGACTTCCCCCACCATTCTTTCTTGTGTCGGATCCTGTAAGACTCGGTCAGTTATGCTGCGAGTAGTCTTACCTATGGGCTGTGTTTAATCACGGTAGACGCGGTATTGAATTCTCGGGCTAGAATACATCTGAAATTTTATAAAATGTTTCAAAAAACCGAATTCTTTCTTTTCTTTATGACTTCCCCCACCATTCTTTCTTGTGTCGGATCCTGTAAGACTCGGTCAGTTATGCTGCGAGTAGTCTTACCTATGGGCTGTGTTTATTCACGGTAGACGCGGGATTGAATTCTAACGGGCTAGAATACACTGAAATTTCATAAAAAGTA
>NW_026526088.1:0-9041 GCF_010183535.1 Caenorhabditis remanei
GAGTCGTTGTTGGTTCGGGAATCGAGACCTTGAATTGACAATTGTGTCTTTTTTTTTTACTATAAGTCTCAATTGCTGTGTTTTTGACCCAAGAACTTGTGATAGTGAGCCTTCTGAATCAACCAGTGCTAATATATTTTGGTTGTCAAGAGTCTCAAAGCATATGAATGTCAAGTGGTGATATATATTCTCAGCTACTGCTGTAGTAATATGATGGGGTGGACTTGTACGAGACACAAATTGTACAGAGCGGTATATTCGTATTCTTCGAACGTGTTTGTAATGACTGTCTGAGGACAATTGATAGTTAGTTGGTCAACAACTGGAGCGGTTTGGAGCGGTGAGATTAGCGGACACTTTAGAATAAGATGTATTACAAAGCGCTGTTGGCAAGTCAGCTTGTGACACGGGATTCGGTACTTTTGACCCCGTGTCTGCCGGAATGCCTCTATTGTGGGCTGTCAGTTCCAGCAGCCAGAAAAAACTGGACGATTGGTTCAGCTTCTCTTGGATAGTTTTTGGTATCTCTGTAATACTCTTTCTTTGGGCATCCGCCCATGTGATGTAGTCCACCGCAGTAGCCGCCAGCATCTGCGCGTTTTGCACGTGGTAATATCGTGCTTGAAGTTGCAGATTGGACATAGACCTCGCTTTGCCGCTGCCTGTCTGAAGGCGGTGCTTGACAATTTGCATCTGATCGGATTATGCATACCATCGCATGTTCCGCATTTATTGGCTTCCTCATTTTCAAATGGGAAGGATCGAGCGAGCAAATACAAGTTCACGCCTTTTTCCCCTGGAGCGTAAATTCCGTCCAGTTGGGCCTTTGTAGCAGTATCATAGAATGAATTTCTGTAGGCGTTGGGATTATAGGCTAGCGGTCTGTCCGATTGCGGTCGCTCATCAGAACGTTCAATTGGTTGACCGTTGGTGTTTTGGGGATAAGAGGAAGCTCTGGCATAGTGGATGGACGCGAAACTGGTGGGAACTTCGTTTTCAGCTATTGGTGTAACTTGACTCATGATGGTGTTTTCCATTTCAATATTGTCAATACACTGACCAATGCGTTGGAGCACTTGAGTTTGGGTGACTCTTGGTCCCATCTTGCTCAAAAAGCTTGCCAACTTTGCACGTATAGCTGGTTGGAGTTTTCCCACGATGATATGAATCGCGGACTCATCGTCTTCTGACATGTTCTTTTCTCTAAGTTGTCTGAGTACCACTGAATGGGTTACTACGTCCAATCTCATCTGTCTAGTATTAGATTGATGGAATGGCAACTGTTTGAGTTTAGTCAGGAGATTGTATTTGTCATTGCATTTCCCATAGACTTCTCTGAGATTTTTCAGAGTGGTCTCGATGGCTGACTTTGAGTCAGTGGACTGATCTATGCAGGGAGTAGCTTCTCCTTTCACTAATGTGGTGAGAATAGCATATCTCACGTCGTCATTCAACCTCGGGTGTTTCATGACTGAGTTGGCAAAGGTTTTCTCGAAAATGTCGAGTTTGCCGGTGCCGTCAAAGGCTTTGATATGTTGTATTAGAGTATCAAGACTGATGTCTGTATGATGACTGGAGCGGCTTCTATGACGAGAGTGAGAGTGAGACGGAGAGCGGGATCTGGAGCAATTGCGGTGTCTTTTGTCCGTATTGGATCTAGACGTTCCGCTTGGCTCATCTGCCGTACATCCTTGTTTCTCGTACTCTTCAATGAAATGCTCTTCATCTTCAGCGTCTCCATCATGAGTTACTGAGGCATCTTCGGCCTTGATTAGATCTCGAAGTCTTTGCTCTAGTCTTTTATCAACCAGGGTTTCCAGTTTCGCCTGACCTTTTGCCATTTCTGCGAAGATAGCAGTGTTGGTCTTATTTTGGGTGATTTCAATACTGCTGAGTTTGTTCATGACATTGATGAGCAGCATCTCTTGGCTAGTTGGATTTGCCTGCGTTGTATTATTATCCTTAATGTAGGATGGGTTTGGTTGGCTCGTTGGAGTTGGTGCTATTGGTGTCGCAGAAGACTGAACAATCGCATCTTTGGCGATGTTTTGGTTCGAATCCGTTTGGACCGATATAGCAGTAGGATCACTGTGCCTAGCGGTATGCTCTATGTTCGTCAGTATTTTACTGTGATTTTCGGAGCGGGCTGTGGCAAGATCCATTTGGGTCTCCTGACGGAGGAGTCTTTCTTTTTCCAACTCCAACCGTTGTTTCTCCGTGGCCATTTGGGCTAGGAGTTTCTTTTCGTTGTTGAGTTTCAATCGTTGGACTTCCTCCTGAAGTCGACGGTTTCCAGTTTCTGCTTGCTTGAGCATCGACTCGTTGATCGAGGTGGGCTCTGGCAGTTGGTTTGGAAGGTCAGATGACGTTTCGTGATAAGTCGAGCTCTGAGAAGAGTTGCTTTCCCGATGATCAGTCGGTACGGCATCTTCGCTATGAGCTGAGTTCTCATTGGGAGACTGATGTTTGTCTCCGTGATCACAGTCATCCGACATTGTCGAATTTTCAGGATTCAGTGAGATGTTTTCGATTGATGGAGTGTTGGTTGCCAAGATAATTTTCAACTTGTTGGCGTTGTGGTTAATCAATAAGATGATTTCATCCATATGTGCCTGGGCAAGATGGTTCTTGACATCCGACATGTATTCCTCTTTCTCCGGGGATGCTTGCATCTCCGGATCCGAGAATTTTGTTATGATGTATTCACCCAAGTTCTGGAGGGCAGTTGAGGTCTTGTGAAGGTCTTGTAAGATCTCCTCTGCATCCACCAGTTCTTGTTGGTGAGTTGTGATATGTTCCGCGTGCGGATCTTCAAAGAGTGCAATCGCATGATCTGAACTTTCAATAAGTTCGCCAGCGGTCTTGCATTTCTTCGTGATCGAGGTCTTGAGCGGACCCACGATTCTCTGAAGCAACGAGGTTGCTTGCAGAGGTGGAGAGTTGTGTCTCATGCGAGTCAAGAGGTCTCCACGAGAGGAGTTTCTTGACGTATGGTCTTCTGGAGACATGGAACGAGAGCGATTTTGCTGGTTAGGCAACATACTTTGGCGTTGGGAACGACAGGAACAGCTAACTGCTGTAAATTAACGTTTGTTTTTCTTTGAAGGAGGCTAGCAATCCTTCGCAGAACGTCGTCGTTAGGTTTCGAGTACGTTGAGCTTGTTAGCAAATCACATTACGGTTTCTTTTGAACCGGCTTTTAGACTTATGCATAACTATGAGCTCGCGAGTCTCTAGTTTTTGAATGTGGATGCCTGTAATGCTGGCGGAATGTGTGCCTGTAATGCTGGCGGAATTTTTGCCTGTAATGCTGGCGGAATTTTTGCCTGTAATGCTGGCTGGTGTTTGCCTGTAATGCTGGCGGAATGATGTGACTCCGTGATTTATCACAGTTCATCTACATTTTTAGTCGTCTTTCGACTTCACGTGGTTTTGTTGCCTTATTGCCCTTTTTGAGGTTGATTTCTCTTATATGAGACCTCTCTAGTCGTGGATTTCACGTTTGTAGTTGATGGCAATGAAACTTTCCACGTGACGAAATATTTCTAAGGAATATAATTCATTTCACTTAGAGAAAAATCGATATTACACTGTGAACCGATATTGACGCTCATGATTGTCTCTATGTACAGATCAATAGCTTTTTGTTGTATGTCAAGATTCAAGTAGCCAACTGGAAAAATGACGTTGAAGTATCGATTCCGACTTCTGACTGCTTAGGGTCCACTATGTACTAGAAGGCCTTTCTAGCACGAGTTAACTTTCAGCGGTGCTTTATCTCTAGCTGCCACTTTAGAGTCATTTTAACTGTCCGTCATAAACTCGTGGTATAGGGAATAAGCAGTCTTCCGTTCGGGTCTAGTGAGGTGGCGCCTCATTCGAGCCTATAATTGTCATCAACAATTATGGTTGCCACAATTCACCGTGTTGAAAGATTCTTCCCGTTAGTTCCGGGTACAATACTCCGAATCCAGATGGATCTAGAAGCAAATGTAGATGTGCTGACGATTTGTCGCGAAGTGAAGCTTAGCGGGCAGACTTTGACTAGAGTATGTCTAGACAAGCTGACTGAGCTTTGCATATTCAGTTGAGTGGACGACGCGTCATGTGTATGATGCTAGATAAGCGGACTTTGGCTAGAATTTGCCTAGTCAAGTTTCCTTTAGTTAGCTGTGAAGCGTCATTTGTCAACAGAAACTTCTGTGGAGTAATCTCGGACGTGCTTCGCGTCTATGTAGCGAACGTATCTGGATTTCTTGTCCATCAGAAATTAGTGATGTTTTCACCAATGAGTTCATATAGCCAGTTGTGGCGCTTAATTTGCCTACAGAAATCTTCTGTGGAGTGATCTCGGACGTGCTTCGCGTATATGTAGCGGACGTATCTGGATTCTTGCCCATCAGAAGTTTTAGTGCTGTATTTACCGATATTCTTTAGCGTGCACTTTGTATAAATTGTGCTTAAGTAACTAGCGGTCGTACATGACGCCTACTAGTATAGGTTTTTGTTTGGTTTATATCAGCAGTGTCCTCGACTGAGGTTCTACTTGATATTTGTAAAGTTGGAATACAGGTAGTGCTTTCTTTGAAGTTCTACTAGTATTGTTGCATAAGTAGTGTCCTCGAAAGAGGGTCTACCTATACCATATGAATGCATAAGTTTTTTAGCTGGCTATTGCCGAAGTATGTGATGTATTAACCGCTCAGGTACTTGTTTGTCCAACTTCGACTATCTGCGAAGACTTTCTGAACTGTAGATATGAACAGAGTTTTGACTCGGAGATGTGGAGAACGAAAACACTGAAAACTAGTTATGAACGGAGTTTACCGGGCTTTTCAGCCACAACTTTAACAATAAAAACAACGATAATAAGGTTTAACAATGTAAAGACAGTAGAGGAAACTGGGGAGCGGTCGCCATAACCAACGATCCATCCTAGTGACGTTTGTCCGAGGTGGATGAATATTGTTTGGGATCCCACGATCTCTTCTGGAACATTTCGTTCTCATGAAAGCTATCTTTTGTATGTTTTACCTGGTAGAGTCCATTACGTGGAGGAGCATTTGGTCTGTCCTTAGCGGTATTCTGCTCCTTTTTAAGGAAGCAGAAGGTTTCGCTATGAGCGGACATTGCTTTGTTTTCGACTTTCGCCGAGCAACGTGGACAGACGATGTTCTGCTGTGGGCAGTTGACGTGTCCTTGACCTTCCTCTTTGTACTGTCCGATGCACTTGACACAGATATTTTTCTGTTTTGCCATTGCACGGCGATCATCGTATCCGGTGACAGTTTTGCACTCTTCAGATGTGTGAGTGAGCTTGTCGCAGAATACACAGTACTTCTGTAAGTAATGCACTCTTATTGAAGCTTATTGTTTTGTTTTTAACTCACTTTTTTGAGCGGAATTCGCGAGGGATCTCTCTCTTTCCCATCCGTGAGCGGTCTTTGACTGGCGGCGACGACGCCGGAGACAAAGGTTCCGATGGTATTGATTTTCTCGTGGAGCGGTGAAATCAACTCGATGATACTGTTGAATTTCTTCGCCTGATCTTGTTCTTCCACCCATTTCTGCTGTGCCTTGGCCAGAGTTGAAAAATTCTGGGCCAATTGGTCGTATTTGGCGAGCAGAGTGGAGTTGAGATTCATGGCGGTCTCCACGATCGCTTTGTGGTCAGAGAGAGCGGTCATTCCTTCATCGACTTTCCCAGCCAGATCCGCAACTTCGGTAATGAAGTCAGGAATTCCGTCGGTTTGTTTCATTTCGATGAGTGACTGGAGTTTCTCATTTGACTCAGCGACGTCTGAAATAAGAGAGCCTTATTTAGAGCCTGTGTTTGGTTTGTTGTTGATTCATACCCTTTCTGAGATTCATAACCTCTGAGCAGTAATCCTGCCACCAGTGATCATGATCCATCGAAGTTTGTTCAGGTTCGTCCGATAAAATCATGACGACTTCCTCCTGTTGGACTTCTGGGACGAGAGCGGTCTTCTGGCGTTTCGGAGAAATGACGATGTTGTTTTCCTTATTGGAGTCATCGCCTTCAACAGCCGGAAGAGTCTCTTGTGAGTGTTCTCCGTTTGGAGCTCGTTTCAGTATCTTCACCGATGTAGAGGCCGAGTTGTCATCTGACTTCTCAGCGGACATCGTATTCGAACGTCGACCCATTCTCAAGTTAACAATTCTGTAATGTTTACGAATTAGTCACCACGCTTATGTAAGCGTTGAGAGAGATAGGGTGATTGGCGATAGATACCAAAAAAACTGAATCAACAATGAATATTTCCTTTATGGAATTTTTCTTTAACCAATTAATTGTTTTTTGCACAAAAATTATAGGTGAGTGTTGTTGAGGCATGTTATGAGTGAGTGATGTCGTTCGCCAATCTTGTCGATTGGGGCACGAGCGGTCCTCTTCTGTCAACAACTTCTGTTGGCGTCCGTAGCTCTGATCGATTGAGCGGTCTTCGGTTCCAATGGGCTTGTGCCCTTGAAGTCCTCAGACTGAATCGCAGTATGGAGCGGACGTTGTACGAGCTGGAAATAAGAATTGTTCTATTTCATTCTCGTTGCAGATGAGAGAAACTTTGTTTTTCTAGAATATTTCGTAAAGGAATTAAGTTTTTCTCACGAATTATTGGGAATTTCTGAATATTCAAGCGGTTTTTAATAAATTTTATTAAAGTTGCTTGGATTTTATTGGGATTTTGCTTGAAACTCTTGAATTTTTAGGAGTTTTCAGCTCAAAAACAGCTTGCTGCTTCCCTATAAGCTTTGACCTTTCGCTGTCGTCATATTTTCGAAATTTTTCGAAAATTTTCGAAATTCGTGGGAAAATAGTCAAAAATCGACCAGAGTTGACTGAAAATAAATCAGAAAACTCATGAGCGACCTAATTCTAGATTCCGGAGGATAAAATGATGACATATCAGCGGGTTTCGCTTAGTTTTTCAGAAATTTCAGAAGATTTCTCTCGAAAAATAACGATTTTACGTTGTTTTTGATCGATATTCGACGAATTTTTGTGCAAATGGTTGTTTAATTTTTTCATAAAATAACGTATTGGCTCTATTTAACAGTCCTCGTGACGAATTTCTCACATACTTGACTGATTTAGCCAGGTTTTTGGCTCAAATTTAATTTTTAGCCAATATAGAAGGTTTTGTCGGAATTTCAATGTTTTTCACTCAACTTTTTGTAATTTTTACAAAAATTAAAGACTCACTCAGTTAATTTCCTCGTATGGAGGTGTAGCGGTCGCACGGAATTTTTCCATGATACCATGAGCGGTCTTCGATCGAATGTCCTTCGGCTCATGGCCGTTTGCGAGCATTTCGATGGATGAGTGATTGATCCGACAGTGATTCGGCATTTCTGAAAATTAAATGTGATTATTCTACTATGGAACAATAAAATTTTCAGAGAAGGCAACGAAAAGTGACGTATTTTTGCTAGAAACAAGCGCGGGAAAACGGAAAAAAAAATTTAGGCCGACGCGATTGCATCATTTTGCCTGTTATTCTCCGCAAACACCACGAGGTCCGCAATGACACCCTGCAGTCGCGTACCGTAATCCGCGGGAGTTTGAACGTTATTGCTCATTATAAATTCGAAAATAGATAATTTTTCGTGGAAATTGAGCACGTTCCGCAGAAATTACGGGGTAAAAATCCGAATACAACTGAAATTATGTGTATTTTGCGTCATCGGTCACAGAATTACCATTTTTAGGCATGAATTCGGACATCCAGACGTGGAATTTTACAGATTACTGATAGTTCTCTCATTCGAGAGGGGTTTTACCAGTTTTTCAGCACAAGCGGTGTTTCCAGGAGGAGTTCCGAGTACTTTATTGATGAATACAAGCAATTTTTCAGCAAGTATTGTTGCACAAGTGATTTTTTCATTCGAAAGTCCACGAGTACCATAAAATTTGCCTTTTTGGCTAGAAATTCACGTCGCCCGATGCCAGCGTCGAAGGACAACGCCAACACCAAGTTTTGTGAAGAGAATTCCTTCGAAATTTTTAGATTGGGGGGTTCAGTGACTCGCACAGTGTTTCTGATTACCAGAAATCCACCAAAGTACCTAAAAACAGACACTGACTCATCCGACTGGGTTCTAGTATCATGTCATCACAAAAAATCGATAAAAATCGAATTTTTTGGGACAATCAACCCAATCATCTACCTTTTTAGAGGTAAATGAACCGGTTCGTATGCACCATGTGGACAATGGGGTCTAGCGGGCGTCGGAGGACCCACCCATTTCCGGGGAATTATGAGAGAATGTCTGTTTTGTGAGCGGTAAAGTGGGGATAAGCGGTGCAAGCAGATAACAGTACACAAGTGTAAACGAATCCCAATTTATTAAGGAAATAGTGGAACAATGTATAAAGAGCGGTCCATAATGATTTGGCCGAAGAGTTGTTCCGGGTTGGAATGTCGCGTTATTAGCGGGAGAAAATTGATTAAAACCCGATGTTTTAAGGGGAAAAATCATACGAAAAACCCTTCATGAGGGAGAAGATTATAGCGGTTTTACACACTTTTTAGGCCATAATTTAGGCTTACCTTCTACCCCTATTAGAGGGGATTTTGCCACCTTATTAGAAGGGGCAGTAGAAGTGTTGTCAGTGAATAGAATATAGATCGGGCACAGATTGGATCAGAACCAATACGGGACACCGTGAATGGGGAGGGGACGTGACGACAGCCTGTGACTGTACGACCGCGCTACTGAACAACTGGACTGAACTCGAGAGGGCGCGCGCCGCTGCCTTATATAGTCGGTCGGCTGCGTGGGTGCCCCTCGTTTCGTAGGTGCCCGCGCTTTAGCGCGGGCATTCAAATATAATTATTGTGAGTGTGGTTTGCTTAATGAGCAGTTTTAACGTAATTTAACACGGTAAAAATGGGAAATATAGTAAACCGGAAATAATAAAAGCATTTAATGACTCTAGTTTTGTGGGCAAAACCGTAGAGAGTCATTAAAGTGCTTTCAAGTTGTCAAATGAATGCTTTGCATGGTACAGTTGACAACAG
>NW_026526089.1:0-46686 GCF_010183535.1 Caenorhabditis remanei
CCTATCATGAGTAGACAACTCATCGTTCTATTTGACTCAGCGAGGAAAACAAGACACTGCGACCATACGAGGCTGATCTTTTATGATATAATTATGATGATGTTCTGAACATTTTACGAGTTATATAAGACCAACCATTCAAGTAACGCATCGTCTCCTTGAAACCGTCGTCAACGCATTTTGTATATTCTATTTGATTTTTTTTTGCTTTCAAACCGCAATAGTTAAGAATTAAAGCCTCGGTTGCTTCTGTAAAGTAATTGCAAGAATGTAATGTATTATCCTGTCACAATAGTTCACCTTTCAGTTTATTCTTGATATTCGATAGTGGTTCACCATTTCGACAGTCTGTTATGCTATCTTTCTGCCCACATACATCCGCGAATTTCATCTTGACTTTTTCTGTAAAACATTTTAAAGTTATAAACCTTCTTATGGAGAAAAGTATTTTAAATTACAAACCGATAGCTGTTTTCAAAGGTGATGTTTGAGCACCGTCATCTCCTTTCAAACATTTGTAGTACTCATTGGATGTTTTTTTATCGTTACAAACATTGGTGCCGGTTTGAAGGATTTCACCTGTAACTTGTACTCACTTAAACGACTAAGCCGCTGAAGCTTCGTACCTATTTTGATTTCCCCGTCATCTTTGTCCGTAATTATCCGAAGAACATCAATTGGAGCGTGGACGGTAGCAGGAAGATTGCCTACTGAACACACAAGATTTAAACAAACCACAGAGAGACGGGGAACAAAAAAGTATCTTTAAAAAACTGACGTTTCGCTTCAACTCCCAGCTTGTCTCCATCAAAGTTCAAACACTCGTTGTAGGTGTCTTCTGGGTTCGCATTGAATTCCCGACAGAAGTTGATAAGAATGGCAATCAAAGAATCTGCAAATTATGTAAACTATTCAATCTTCGTTTTCAATATTCACCTTTCAGTTGTTTTTCCACTTCAGTTTGACCATTTATCCGACAATCATTGACTTTTGGTCTATCAACTTTTCCACAACTATCAGCTAGTTGTTGTGCGACATCCACTGAAATTGTAAACAATTAACTTCGAAACAAAAATTATTAATAAGAAATACCTTTCACTGTTGGCAGAGGTTTTACTTTTAAGCAGTTCAAGTATTCGTCACGAGATTTGGAATTGGCGGTTTTGCACGAATCCGCCTCTTTTTTCAAAATCTCTCCTTGAAAATTAATAGTGATTTTTAACCGGGAGAGTACTTAAATCGCCTACCTATTTTGATCTCGCCTTTCATAAACTGGGAAAGAGGAATCTCATCAAGAAGTTTGAAAGGAAGAACAAATTCTGAAATTAACTTCCGTCTGAAGATATACATTATTGGATTTTCTTACCTCTCGAGAGTTCACTCGCTTTAGAAGTTTTCTGACAGTCATCATAGTCCATTTGCCACTTGTACTTTGAAGATTCACCTTCGCAGAATGTTAAGATAAGTGAGATGATTGCCGCTGAAAAACTTGAAATATCATTTATTTTTATCAAGAACAGACTAACATCTAATAAGACCCTGAAAATGTTTTTCGCCTTCCTTCCGACAAATTCTTTCCTTTAACTGAATCTTAGCACAATGATTTGTCAGTTGATTTGAAATGTCATCTGGAATGAGTATATTAAAGTTTAAATCCCGAATATTCACCAACTCATTGCAGTTTTCCAAGGATCGCTTTGCGAACTACCCAAGCAACTTGTAAAATCATCGGTCTTTTTGCCTTTGCTTTTCTCCAAACAGCCTTTTAAATTCGCTTCAACAATCGATCCTACAAAACATAATTGTCAAACTTGTCATAACGAAACAAGCATTACCAATTGTAATTTTACCATACAAATCTTTCGTTACAATGGACTTCAAAGGGATCGGCTTTTTGAAAGAGATCGTCGGAGCAGGAAGTGTAATATCTGCAAATGAATGTTATTTCAAGTTCACAGTTTACAAGAAATGCATATAAATATTATGTAGCTAGATGTAGCGTACTACATAAAAGTTGAAAACTGAACGTTAGCGTATTTAACACAAACTATGAAATTTCGAAATACAACAAACCCGCAGAAATCCTATTCCCCGTCTTCGTCAAACAAGACTGATATTCTCTCTCCTTTTTAATATTTTCACCGCAATAGTTGTCCAGAACGGCAGAAATCGCCTCTGTAATTTAAAAAAAAACATTGATTGACGAGAAAAAGATAATTAACCCTTCAGCTTCGTTTCAACCGCTACTTCTCCATCTATTCTGCAATTTTCTTCCTCGGAAGATTCTGATTTGCAATGGGCAGCAAGTTTAGTAGCTATATTTTCTGGAATGAAAATGTGAAATCACAAGTAGTTTTGTAACCAAACTAACTCCTAATAACAGCCGAATCCAGCTCTCCTTTCAAGCAGTCAATAAATTTATCGATACTTTGCTGTTTCTTGCATTTATCGGCTGCCGTCCCGATTTCAGTTCCTGAAAGAATATTTGAGGACAAATAAAGATTATAAAGATTAAAAATTCCTCACCAACATCAACTTCGCCGTATTTTTTATCCGTTTTGAAAGTGTTGAGTGGAACTGCTTTATATTGAGAGAAAATATCGAAATCTGAAAATCGAAACTGAACAGAAAACACAAGAATTAACAACCTTTCGACACTTCGTCTTGTATACTTGCTTTCGCATTATCACATGTTGGACTTTTATCTTTGTTGGCGCAGAAGATGATCACAATGTTCGCAGCAGCAGCTGTAAACTAGGAATAGTTATTTTTCAACTAAAGTTGAAGAACGAACCATCCAGTAGTTGTTTAATATAACCGACTACTTTTTCTCTGCATTCAACTTTATCTTTCGCGTCATTTTTACAAAAATTTCCTACTAACATTGCGATTTTATCTGAAAAATTGTTTACTTCAGTTATGGAATATGAAATCTAGGAAAAAGATATAAACCTCTGGCAACATTCAACGGGGATTTTTCGTTTCCACTTTTGAAACATTTCAAGAACTGATCGATTTTGTCGTTTTTGTCGTAACAATTATCGAAGTGCTTCGCAAGAATGAAACCTGAAATACTGTGTCATTTAAAACAAAAACTCATGAAATGTTTCTCACCAATTTTGTGGCCCCCGTAATTATTAGCCGTCACATCTGCAAGAGGCGCAGAGACTGGGAAAGCGAATGGGACGTAACCGAGAACTTCTGAAAATCCACATAATTTAAAAAGCTTATTTCGAGAAGAAAACCAACTATTCAATATTTGATCTTTGCATTTTTGTAGCTCAGCACCAGCACACTTATTATTGACCATCATTATGTTTTCGAATTTTTCTGAAAAACTGGAAATATTTAAAGACTAATTCTTACAAGGACACTGACTTTCTGCTGATGCTTGAGCTTCCGTGATGCACTTATCGACTTCTTTCGACGACTTTGTTTGGCACTTCTTGTATTCGTTGATAAGAAAGTTTTCTGAATAAACGAAAAACTATTGTCATGTTTTTATTTCACTTTCAATCTCACCAAGAGTGGTTTGCATTTCTTTGACATCATCAGCTGTCAAGGTGGGACCATTGGACAATTTTCTCACCGGTTTGTTTTTCAGTTGTCTTTTTACTCTCGAAGAATCTGTTAAAACTTTTTCTTGACGATCGTTTCGGCTTGCGATATCTTTTTCTATTTCCGGTAGCGATTTCTTCCAGGGTGTTCTAGCATGTTTTTTGACTTCTTCTGTATCACCGATGACGACTTCAGAATTCTTTGGTTTCATTATTGCGATATCTTCAGTCTTCATCGGTTCCACCCGTTTCGAACGAACATCTCTTGGCGATTGCTCCGAACTGTCGGCTGCTTTAACATGTTCAGTTATGAACGAGCTAAAAACAACGAAAAAAACTATAAATCCAGCCAACTTCCTCATCTAAACGACACTGCAAATGAGCATATTGATTATAAATGATTATTTCGAGAGAAGTTGAGTAAGCAGTAAGAGGTCTCTTAATTGTAAGAGGAACAATGCGAAATATTGTTTATTGAGAACTAAAAATGAGAAATACGAGTTTTTGCATGAATAATGTTCTGTCTCGAAAGGTCACAAATTGTGGAAGATGAGCCATGCGATTAATGACTGCCATTTGGATAACAATAAACACCACAAAAGTTTCATCAAAAATAAGCATGAAAAATTCCTCGAAAAAATATTATTTAGCTGAAAAATATAAAAAGTAAACACGTTGCGTAGTCGTCTAATATTGAAACGTGGAAGCCCCGAGATTACGGTACACACCAGTGCCACGTGTACTTTTCTGCAAACACCACACATATATTCTCGCTTTCGTCCATTTTTCTGTGAACTGCAAGAAACGTGAAGCGGATTTTTTCACGTTTTAATTCAATTCTTTTATTGTATGCACAGAAAATCCAGTATTTTCAGGTTTTCAGACGTCGCAATGAATGAAAATAGGTCCCATGGATCCCATCAATCAGAATTGTGTAAATATGAATTCTCCATCTTATGGAAAACCGATTTTCAAAAAATAGAGAATTTCAGCTATTTCAGCTAATATTTTATTTTCTGAAAATTTTAACAGTTTTAGGGAATCGTCAAATACATTTTGTGCAATTTCTGTTCGAAGATGTTTTTGCACACATGTTCATATCCGATTGAACTAGTGGTCATTTAGTACTACTAACTAGTGTTTCATGAATGGATGTGTACGAATACTAATGGGGTCAGAGAAGATATGAAATGAGGAAAATTCTGAAAAAAAATGAGCCGATGGGGGAGTACTAGGAAATATTAATGCTACCAGTGCTAGGAATTCTAATACGCTGGTGCACCTTCTCCGCGTTTCCATATCCCTGAGATCTCCTCGATTTCCAAATCTCCACTACCGACCTCTGCTACTTAATTTGTACTTTTGGAAATGAAAATAAAATGCCGACATTGTGACAGAGATGAGGACAAACCCCACATGCGTTTTATAATAAGAATGATGTTTTTCAGACTTGCAAAATATCGGCCCGGCCCGGCTCGGCCCGTCGGCCCGGCCCGGGCCGGTAGAGAAAGTTGCCGGCCCGGCCCGGCCCGGTCGGCCCGGAGTCAAAAAATGAGCACAATTTTTTCACAAAATTTTTCGAAATTTTTTGAAATTTTCATCAAAAATAGTCAAAAATCCTATGTACACTTGAGTTTTATCGATATGTAAAAACATAGTCGAAAATTCGACTTTTTTGCGAAAAAATCAAAAAAATTCAAATTTTCAAATTTTTGTACTGTGACCCGGGCCGACCGGGCCGGGCCGGGCCAGGCCGGGCCGGGCCGGGCCGGGCCGGGCCGGTGAAAATTCTCAAATCGGCCCGGCCCGGCCCGGCCCGTTGCAAGTATGATGTTTTTCTGATTCTCCAGAAATTTTTTACTGAAAAAGAAGAGACTGCACATGAAGGCATCAAGTAAATCAGATGATAATACTTGAATCCCTTTTTCGGAGAAAAAAAACGCTTGAAAAATCAAAGTCCGAAGATGAAAGATTCGATCATAATCTGTAAAAATTCTTATTTCATTCGTAAATTTATTGAATTGCACGAAAAAAGAAGATAAACCGTGATCTTTTAAATATTTTCCACGTGAACTCCCATCGCCGCCGGTGGAATGTGCCGCCCATCTTGTCTGTCGCTTTATCCGACTGATAACAACAGTTCCGCCAATTTCAAGAGTTCCGAATCCTACATATTGCAAGACGTGCAAGATAATTATGTTCAATATGAACTCAATGCTTCTCCTGCTCTCTTCTCTACTTATTCTCCAAGGTGTCAGCGGAGATAAGACTTGCAGTGGAAATGAGGTTCAAGATCTGGATAATGGTTGCACTAAGATTGATAAGTCGCCGTTGGTTTTCCGAGGAAATCTCGATGGTGAGTTCTATTTTCCAGTATGAACCTAAACTTTTATCTGAAAACTGCTCAAATTTTCAGAAAAAATGGTCAGAGAAAAAGTTCAAAGTATCAAATATATAGCCTCTGGAATTGAAGTGATTGAAACTGATCTCGAGACGTTCGATTATTTAAAACACGTTGAGAGGATTCAAAATTCGAATGGTCCTGCAATGCTATTCAAGAAGAATAAAAATTTGAAACGACTGAATTTCACCTCTCTTGGAGAGTTGAAAGGCAAGGATAAGGAGAAGGTAAGAAATTCAAACTTTCAAAAAAATCAAAACGAAACTTTTCTATTTCAGGATATCGTTTTCGAAAACGACAACTTCGTTCAGGCATTTAGCAAGGAAACCGATTCGTAAGTTTCATTAGTTACACATTCAAAAATAATTCTGTGATAAAGGAATTAGAAAACAAAAACCTATTTTCAGGTTCGATGACTTCATGAAATTGGAACTGATTGCCCGTAAAAGCCATTTGCGGAACAAAGTTTGTTCCAATGAGTTCTATCAGTTCATCAACAAAAAAGAAAGTTCCGACTCGAAGACCACATGGGCAATCATCATTACTGTAATCGCGTCATTTTTCGCAATCGCGGACTTGTTTTTCACGTGGATTTTTGTGACATCATATCTTGAATTTCGTAAAGAGTGTCGAGAGACGAAGAAACTAATCAAGATGAAGACTGATGTGCCGGTTGGAATAAACATCGGACCGCCACAAACGCCAGCGAGTGGAACCACGACACCGTCCGCCATCACGACACCGTCCGCCATCACGACACCGTCCGCCACCACGACACCTCCCGCCACTATCAAAACACCAAAAGACTTACTTTGAAAGTACTCGTAGCTTGTGCAGCCTGTATTGACGAGAATACATCATCATGACATTGAGAATTCGCCAAACACAGTGACATGCAAATATGAAAGTTCACGGTCATCTTTTTAAATGAAACTACTGAGTTTTCCTTTCAGCGGTCGAAAAATCTATGAATTTTGAACTAATAGTAACTTTGAACGTAATCAGCGTTTTCTCAGCTTTCCAATGATACAGGTCACGTCCCATAACTCCATGGTCACCTGGAGACCTTCCCTAGTGAAAGAAGAGCATTTATCTTCCTCTTGCTTATTCCAAAACTGGTTTACTCGGTTTAGGTTCTCTCCACCCCCGACACCAGTTTTCCATTGCTGGCTCACCCATTCTGGATTCCAACTCAGTTCACAATCTCGTCATTATTTTTGAACCTGATCTCAAGTTTCGCGCTCACATTAGAAAGTCTGTATCGTCTTCGCTCTTCCCAATCCTCAAATCCTTCAAGTCCAATAATCCTGCCTTTTACTCATTCCTATTCAAAACTTATGTTCTCCATACTTTTGAAGATACATATGTTATCTCTTGTCCCCTCATCTAGAATACTTGAATCCACTCTAAGAATTTACTCTGGTAAAACTCTCAAACGATGTAATATCCCTTTCTCTTCTTATTCGCATCGTCTAGAACTCCTCTCAATCTACTCTGTAAGACACTGTAGACTCAAAGCTCAATTAGTCTTTGTTTATAAATTCATTGCTGGCGTATCCCATTTTCCCAACCTCCGTTCCTTTTTCAGATTGTTTCGAAGTTCATCTAGAAGACCCATGACTCTCATTTATCTCTCCCCCTGGGAAATTCGCTTATTCCAAACCTGGAGTTGGCGAGTTCATAATTGATGTGTGGAACTGTGTTGATGATCCGATAAAACGTTTTACATACAAAGAAGTTTCACATTAAAAAATCCCCGATAGAAAAAAAACCGGTGGTAAAACACCAAAAAACATGAAATTGTTCAAAAACTGGAAGGAGAAACTATCACATGAGAGTAGAGCACAATTGTGTTTTGTCGTTGAGATCACCGATATTCAGACAGGAAAATTAGAAAAACGGGTAGACATGCTGGTAACAAACAAACCAGAAAGGAATGAAAGGCACCGAGGAAGTTAGAACGAAGAATTGAAGACACTAGCGAAGAAATTAAACCCAGAAAAAAATAAAATTAATATATGAGTAAGCGAATTATGCACGAGATGATGAAGATGCTCCGACTGGTTCGAGTCCCATCTGCTCTAGCTCGAAATCCAGATCCATATGAGCTCCGATCTATCTGAAAGTTATCAAAGTTATAGTAATTTGGGAACTGAAGCTAACCCCGCAGTTCAGATAAAAATTCAGTCTGTCCTGTTTTTCTAAAGTCCTCTTCTTCCGAATTTCCCCCACACAGGATTCAGCTACTTTCACGTGAACTTTTTCTGAAATGAAATAAAGTAAACATATTGCTGAAAGTACAAAAAACTTTTTTTTTCTCTGAAAAGTAATTTTTTTATAAAACCACCAGATTCTATTTATTGTAGACTAAACACCATCGTCCTTTGAATACTCTAAAAATGATCAGTTTGTTTTATCATATTTGTAGGCCGATATCCACACAGCTCCTCGATTTCTGAAACTCGAAAAATAGCTGAGAAATGCCACATATCGAGATTTTCAGAGAGGTTTGCTTTTTATCATTTTATCCTAGCAACAATCCAGTTATTCCAGCCAGTCTACCGTACCTATAGGTCTTCTGAATGCAGTTGGGCTGCATTTTATATCAAATCGATCAATATATTCCGATATTTTCTACCCATTCTCATCATCTTTCTGACGGATGTAAGTTTTAAATTTTGGTATTCATTTTTCTGTTTCAATAATAAATTTTGACAGGGTCTCTGGAAAAAGACGAATACATTTCGAGAAGTTCCTGATGTATCTGTCACTGGGGACTTTATAGTTTATGCTTTCGGTAGGTCAAATCTCTTTGTTTTCTCGTCTGAAATTGATACTCTTCAGGACATGACAGATCGATAATCTCTTCTTCGTACTCTGTATTGAATTCAGCTGCTTCTCCCGATCAGTTATCCACTTCTCAGATTTTGCATCATTTCTCAGATTCAAATTCAGAAAATGTAAGATTCGGAGTGAAAACTGTAGAAAGTCATTGTTTCAGACTGCTCTCTACCAGAAACCGAATCGAAATCTGAATATTCAATTCCAAATGAGCACTCAAAATCTATCAATTAATACAGTAATCTATGCATTCTCTCTGAAAATGAAACTGGATTATCATTCGATTATTGATGTGAGTTCTCTCCTGGAAATAAGACAAAATTATTAATTTTCAGTCAGAACTATTCCTCACGGACACTATCCAACTTCCTTCATTTCCAACATCTCAAATTCAAACAACCGCCCGTCTTACTGTAGATCAATCGGTTCCGTTTCAATCAAGAGAGAAATTCAGAATAATTGATAGAAGACGTCAAGATGTGGAGCACTATCAGATCCATTCTGTATTGAGAAGAATCAGTGAGTCACCGATTTCGTGGAAAATGGAAAGGTGCGTATATAATCAAAAGAGCACGACTTCTGTATTCAATAATTATTTTCAGAAAATCAAGTATTCTACTGTCTGCCCCCTCTCCACCACCCACACTATCTCTCTCCATCTTTTTGTCAATTTCTGAAATGGAATTCACGTATCGAACTGGTTTCTGGGAACTCATGAAATGGTTCTGGATTCAATACTTTGCTGTATTCTATATTATTGACTACTTATTCACATCAATCACATCATTTTTATTCCGAAATCATGTATTTTATGTCAATGATGTTGTTCGATAAACCTATTACACTTTATCGAGTTGCTTCACAGAAAAAGATAGGATCAGAGTTCTGGAAAAATTCATAGAGGAAAAAAGTTAAAAGGTTACGGCTATACAATAGAGATTAAAAAAAAACTAACTTTAAAACGATTGTTAAATCATGCAAGGTGTCTGGGATTATACAAGAGATTTGGTATTAAACAAGAGGTATTCTACAAGAAAAATCAAACAAGAAAACAAATAAAAACAAAGACAGGATGATGAATGGAGCCTTATAATATTTTTTAGAAAAAACAGATAAATAAGATCTGATTTATGACTTACGGATGGGTTATTTTGACTAGTAAAACGGATTTTTTTGGGGAGACATTTCGCAGCCATGAGCTCCACGGCATCAATTCTCTCGTTTTCTCAGTGATAATTTGACTTTTTCAGATAATTTGTTGTTGGAGAAGTCATTAAGACCATTTTTTGTAGTTTTGATAAAAGGGACCACGAGAAATTTCGTCCAAAAAACCAAAAAAAAGTTTTGTTGAAAACAGCTCAAAACTGTTTTTCCTCGTAGAAGTAGCGGTTTTTGACATTTTCTGCACCTTTTAACTTTTTGGTTGTACGTCTAGTTCTACACAAGAAAAACAATTTTCAGCTGTTTTTAAACAAACTTTTTTTTTGGTTTTTTGGACGAAATTTCTCGTGGTCCCTTTTATCAAAACTACAAAAAATGGTCTTAATGACTTCTCTAGCAATAAATTATCTGAAACAGTCAAATTTACACTGAAAAAACGGGAGAATTGAGGCCGTGGAGCTCATGGCTGCGAAATGTCTCGGCTGCGAAACGTCCCGGAGCCATTTTTTAAAACAAAGTTGAGGGAGCGTCTATAGGAGATTACGGACTTAATATGGAAAACAGGAACTTTAATAGAATAAAATGAAACTACTAGGTTCAGATTGGTAGAGAAAACGCTGTTCAAACGGAGAGAATATGAGAGATTACTAAAAAATCAATACTACTCCGAAAGTCCGAAAAGCAGCAAAATGTCCGAAAAGCAAAATGATGTTCTCAAAATCGACATGAAGAAAAAGAACGGAACGGATGACACCAGTGCGCAGGGAAAACTTGCTATTCCTTGCTCTTGTTCTGCTCCTTCTTTGTTTCAGAGGCGTTCGGTTTTTCACCGGCGGGAGCAGATGGAACAGGCGCCGAACCAGAAGGAAATCCCGAAGTAGACGGTTCGTTTTCCGGTGGAACAGATGATGATGCAGATGATTCTTTCGGTTCAGCAGAAGATTCTCGAGATTTTGACTTGCTCTTGCTCTGTTCCTTCTTTGTTTCAGAGGCGTTCGGTTTTTCAGCGGCGGTAGCAATTAGAGCAGGTGCCGAAACAGAAAGACGGCCAGGAATAGATGGTCCAGTACCAGAAGTCGATGGAACTTTCTTGCTTTTCTTGCTATTCTTGCTTTCCTTGCTTTTACTCTTTGAACTACTCTTAGATTTACCACTCTTTTGGCTAGTTTCGTCTTCAGTGACTGAATCTGGATTCAAGACAAAGTCTGGATCCAGCTCAATGTCGTCTACATCGGAACCAACTTCCCATAACTCGTTTAATGAATCTTTCCAAGCTACATTGGTCAGTGAAATGTTGGACGAGGGAATATCAGCTGGAGGCGGAACCTGAAAGAATAGAACGATTTTAATGTATAGAAGAAAATGTCTCAAATATCTAACTATGTATGTAATCGATGAACCATTGAGATCATGAAATCTTTTGTAAAGAAGCAATACTCAATGTTTGGGTTCCACTATTCTATAGTTCGAAATTTTTCTATTCGTGAAAGCGAAAGGACTACATAAATAATGTTATTGAATCACCATTATTAGAAGCACACCCTCAGTAATTTTTCTGAAAAATAGAAGCTCATGTGCTTTAGTTACAGTATTTACGAAAGACTGGAAAACATATATTAAGATCGTAGACCTAATGTTTTAATTGTTTGAAAAATTTTACACAGGAAATCAACCTCTGGTTCCGACGGAATGTAAATCGGTCCCATAGGTGTGAACTTATTCGCGAGATCTTTCTTGTGTTCTTCTGCACACTTATTCGCGTGTGTTCTCAATAATCTAAGATTGTCTTGAGTTTGTTTAAGCTTGTCACGCATTCTTTCGAGTTCCGGATTGTTCCCGAGAGCTGGAGTGCCATCTTGAACTCCTTCTTCTTGAACTCCTTCTTCTTGAACTCTTGCTTCTTGAACTCCTGTCTCGTCGATCTTCTCTTCTTTCTTTTCCACGCCCTAAAAATAAACTTCTTTAGAATCACTGAGAATCCGGTGTATGAAAAAGGACCGACATTTTGTGGATAACTCTTTTTAAAAAATTCACTTCATAATTTCGAAAAGTCGTTGCGAGTTCATCATTTAAAAATAATAAAACTTCCCGAAACTGTATTCCTGCTAACTTTTTTGAGTTTTTGAAACCTCAACATTTCTCTAGAACGCAGTTGAAAAACATAACGGCATGCCTTTATAATACAGTTTTTACGGTATTTTACTGGGAAGGCGATGAGTGAAAAAATGTTCTCCTATTTCACATCTGGGAGTTTTCCAACCGTAAAGGTGGGTGGCCTCGCCTGGTATTGTTGGAAGAAAATTAAAAATAATTGTTATAGCCAATATATATTTTACCTATCAATAATTAACTAAAGAAGGTTTTGTCTAATCCGGTCCGTGGAGAAGATAGAGATTGAAGTTGGAAACTCAGCAAGCGTTGGTCTGCATGGTCTACTTTGGGTCCGCTGGATTAGTTATGACTATGTCATTTTCCAATCGGACGCACAAAAATATTGAAGAACATAGTAAGAAGTAGGATATTGTTACTATGAAAGGACTTAAATACTTTTAAAAAATATACACATTTTGCTCTACGTATTCCGGACCCCAATGCTCGTTGAAAGTGAGCTCCTCATCAACAAAAAATCCTGGATGTAATTTGATTAAGAGAAATGTGGCATGCAACATTTCTCTTAATCAAATTACTATGAAGGAAGCATTCGTGTTTTGGAGATTTTTCTTTGGAAAATTGCATACCTGCTACAGATCTTAGTAGCACAGTAGTTATGTCACTTACATATATACTAAACAGCTCTGGCGAGAGAACACTACCTTGAGGCATCTCACACGATATAGTTCTAACTTCCGATAAAAGGAATTAACTTTGACTATAAAGTATCTCCCTGTTAGAAAAGAGTGGAGCCAGTTCAAAAGACATGCATTAAGACCAATGCTAGTAAATTTAATTAGAAGATCGAAAGGCACTGAATCGAAAGTTTTGGACTAGTCAAGGTTCAGACCTAAATCTATGTTGCTCAGGACTCCAGAAATTTGATGAAACCAGATAATGAGAAACTCTGCGTAAGATACATCTTTTCTACAAAACTACAGAGCTAAATAAGACTGATTGGCCTAAAATGAACTGAATTTTCTTGCTTATTCAGCGGAAACCGTATCGACTCTTTCCATTTATCTGGCACTGCTCCATTTAGTATTGACAGATTAGGCTTTAGTTTAAGAAAAAGCTCACCGGTGTAAGTTTGACATCTACTGCTTGACCTGTCTCCAAATTCGTTTCATTAGAATTGATCACTGTAGTTGCGGGCTTTTTACTTTTCCGGGTTTTCCTGCACTTGTAGCCGATGATGCAGCAAAGGCATAGAAACGCAATAAAATTGAGAACAATAAGACAAATTTCCAATGGTGTGAAACCATCGTCGACTTTTGTTCTTTCCATTGCACCACAGAACTCGTCACAAACTTCGAAGTCTTTCGGGAGACTCTTGAATAAAAATCAAAATTATTGAAAATCGAAAATAGAAAAGAACGCTCATACAAAGTTGTTAATTATAACATGACAATAAAGTTGATACCCTAATGTTCAATATAAATATTTACCGAAATACAAGTTTTATAGAATATTTTGCGACATTTGCTACCCTTCCTGAGTATTTGAAAAACTATTCTAATTGAGATTCAAACTCATTCTAGACAAAACATGTCCTCACCTGGCATCCTACGTCTTCTTTGAGTGCGAGAGAGAAACCGGCTGAAATAAATTAGAAGTTCATTAGAGAATTAATAATTAAAATCTGAAAATAAAAAGAATCATAACTCACCTCGACATTTTAAGTTTTCTGGATACGCCTGTCGTAACCGACGATCATGACAAGCATTGAGAAGAACACCTGACACCCAAGCAAGAGAAGTACAACGAAGCATTGAGAAGAACAACTGACGCCCAAGCAAGAGAAGTACAACGAAAGACAAGGTGACCCGAGAGGAGCAGAGGATAAGGTGTTAAGTACAGGAGCAGTAGCAAGAAGGACGATCAAAAGGCGGTGCTGAGCATCTCGTTATCACAACGCCCCAAAACGCCTCCGCTAAGAATAGCATGGATGGACAGGAGAATCTGAGAAGGCAGGAGCCGAAGAAATTATATAAATACTCGTCTTGTTAAACTATTTCTTGATATTTCATTCTTGACAAACCTATTTCTGACTACGTGATATTTCTGACTACGTGAATAAAAGATCATACAAAGACACCACTGGAACCACTTTATGGTGCATCAAGACCAAAAGGAGGATAAAGAAAGGTAAGTAAAACTTCATTCGTGTGAAAAAATCATAATTAAAATATAAAAGTATAAAGGTAGAAAGACTTAGATAAGTATAAAAGATAAAAAGTAAGTAGCATACAAGTAAGGCTTAAAACGGCCCTTCAGGCACTGGTTAGTAGCCATTGGTAAGTAAGTTGGTAAGATTCATTGGTAAGTAAGTAAGACTTTATTGGTAAGTAAGTAAGACTTTGGTGGTAAGTAAGTAAGACTTTATTGGTAAGGAAATTGGAAGTTGGCGGGACACTATTGGTAAACAAATAAGTAAGACCCTCTTGGTGAAGAAAGCTCGGTAAATATATATTGAGAAAAAATAAAATTTGGTTAAAAGAAAGCGGTTCGGTTAAGAAGAAGTAGTGGTACAATGAACGGGAGTAGGGAAAGTCTAGTGGAAAGAACAGCTAGACTAGCAACAAAGAATGAGGCAGAATTGGTAATAAATGGAAGAAACTTAGTAAACGCTAAAATAAGAGAGATAGTGCGGAAGGCAAAAGAATACGAAGCGGATATTAAGGCAATTAAGAAACCAAAAACAACAGCCACGGTAGAAGAGGCGACAGAAATCTATGGAATTACAGGAACGGCATGCTACGAAAAACATAGAGAGATAGTAATAGAATGGGAAAGCTTACAGGAATTAGTAAGAGAAGCCACAGAGGCGTTAGGGAAACTATCAGTAAACACAGTATTAGGTAGACAAGCGGCAGTATTGATAGAAAAATGGGGAAAGGATCTAGACGATACAGAAAGGCAGATAGCTTTAAATATGAAAATAGTCATAGAAAGGTTTGAAGAAAGTAGGGAGGAGTGTGATGGTATGGATGTAGAGTTCGCAGCACCAAGCCAGAAATTAATTGACGTAGAAACCACAAAAGATTTAGAAGAAAAATTTCATATAACAGCAAATAGAATAGAAGAAGAAGGGACTGAGTATGTTAAGAAAAAGGTAGGAAGTGCCCTGATTTCTAACAAGACACTCCCCGTCCCAGAATTTGACGGGGAACCAGAAAATTGGGCGGAGTTTTACGATATATTTAAGCCCATAGTAGAGGATAACACGGAATTACTAGATATAGTTAAATTTGCATTACTGAAAAAAGCATGTAGGGGAAAAGCAGGAGATATGATAAGAATATTCACTAGCGCAGACTGCTTTAAAGAAGCTATAGAGAGACTTAAGAAAAATTATGAGAATAAGGATAATAGATTCCTAATGTTGTGGGATAAGCTAGAGGAATTACGACCAGCGCGGGAGAATGTAGAAAGTATGAGAAGAACGATTAATGAAGTAGCAGCAATAGTAGCCGCACTAAGGAAAGTATCAGAAACAGAGACTATGGCTATGAAAGTATTAATTAAAAGGAAATTTCCTAGGAGAATACATGAAGAACTGAGTAGAGATGCAAATTGTGATACCACAGGGAAAATTTTAGAAAAAATAGAGGACACAATAAATAGAGAAGAAAGAATAGAGAAGGATATGATAGGTCACAAAAAATTAGAGGGTCAAACGTTTTTCGTAGACAATAGGAATAAGAGAGACGAGAGAGATAGGAGAAACGGCAGCAGGTCGCAATCCAGGGAGTATAGAGGGAGAGATTCGCAACAAAGAACCTTCAAACCGCAAGAAAACGGTAGAGAGTATGAAAGAAGTAGACCTAACAGAAGATCAAGCTCTAGAGAATATGGTAAATCCCATGGGAGTTTAAATTCAGGAGACCGAAGGAATTCGTATAGAAGATCAAATTCAAGAGAATATAATAATTATAGAAGATCAAATTCAAGAGAATATAATAATTATAGGACCCCAGAATACAAAGGTAACAATAGGCATAGAAGTAGTGACTCATATACATCCCAAAAATCCGACAAATCGGAAAAGTCTACCAATTCGTATAGGAAATCACCATTCCCGAGAAGTAGAAGCAGAGAAAGAAAACCTTGCTTATTTTGTAATAGGTCTGACCACTCAACAATAGATTGTAGAAAGGTGAGCAACCCAGAGGATAGGAGAGAATTCTTTAGAAACCATCAGCGTTGCTATAATTGTGGAAGAAACGACCACTCAGTTAAAGAATGTACTAGCGGTAGATGTCGTAACTGTGACAGGAAACATCATACAGCACTGTGCGACAGAGAGGGAAATAGAGTAAGATTTGAAAGGAATAGAAGTAGGAGTAAGAGCGAGGAGAGATACGTAAGCAATAAGAGAGGATACGGTAAAGATAGCTCCTACAGCAGAGTGAATACGGTAGTTTCAAGTGAAACTAGGCTAATGGTAACCACGGGAAGAGTAATAACTACCAAATCAACACACGGAGAGAAATTCAGGCCAAAAGCGGAGACAATGGTAATACTAGATACGGGAGCGGACACAAATTACATCACAGAACAGCTAGCAGAGTATATTGGGGCTAGAGTTATTGACAAAAATAAAGATATGAGAATAAAAATGGTTAACAATAAAGAGAATAAAATTACATCAAATAAAGTAAGATTCGAACTAATGACTCAGAATGGAAATATAGTGGTAGAAGCATTAACAATTCCCAGTATCACCACAGATTTCATGCCTGCACCTATAGAACCAGAAGAATGGGAATATTTAAAGGAACGCGATATCCCATATAACGAACCTAGCAAAACTGACGCAGGATTGCTAATAGGTGTTGATTTATTCTGGAGACTCATGAATAACTTTGAGAACTTAGTTCTACCAACAGGAAGAATCGTCGTAAATACAAAATTAGGAAACGTTATTTGTGGATCAATTATAGATACCCAGAATACGGGAACCGATAAGGAAGAAAGCAATAATTTTATGACTAGGAAATCCGGAATAATAGAAAACCCAGTAGAGAAAATTCCAGGGAGATTAGAAATAACTCACACATTAGAAGATTTGTTCCAACTGCAGAATATAGGCATTACTGACAACCCAGTAGACCCCAGAATAGAAGAGATTAAACAAATGTTTTACGACACAGTACGACAGGACGAAGAAGGTAGAGTAGAAACCACCTTCCCATTTAAAAAAGGAATGATACCAGTGTTAGCTGATAATTTTAGAATGGCACTAGCAAGGCTTGTCTCAATGTACAAACAATCTAGGAATACGAAAGCATGGGAGAAACTCGTACAGAATTTTGAAGATATGATTACACGAGGAATAATAGAAGATACAAAACCAGTAGCAATAGACGAACCAGATCGGCCAGTATATTTCATACCATATCAACTAGTATATAACGAAAATAGTAACACCACAAAAGTACGAACAGTGTTTGACGCCAGTAGTGCCGTAAGAGGAGAAATAAGCTTGAATAAAGCGATCCATCAAGGACCATCACTGATACCCCAATTATTAGGAATTTTAATAAGGATTAGAACCAGAAAGTATGTTTTGAGTGGGGACATAGAAAAAGCATTTCATATGGTAGGACTACAAGAAAAGCATAGAGATTGTACTAGGTTTTTATGGCTGAAAGACCCGCAGGGAGAAGTAATAGACAAAAACTTAAGATTCATGCGCTTTACGAGAATACCGTTTGGAGTTAATGCATCACCATACCTACTTGCTATGGCCATTGAGTACGCAATCCAACATTCAATGGCATCAGAGAAATTAAAAACCGCAGTAAAAGATATGTGCTACGTAGACAATTTATTTGGGACTAGCAATAAGGCTGAGGAATTAATCGAACTATATAAGGAATCAAAAGAAGTATTCAATGCGATTGGAATGAATATTAGAGAATTTTCGTTGAACTCAGAACTAGAAAACCTCATTGACCCAAAGGATAAGACAGAAACGGGAAACAACACTAAGTTACTAGGATACATGTTTAACGGGAAAACTGATATTATGAAGGTTAAGAAACCAAAATTCTCATTAATTCCAGATAAAGGGATAACTAAAAGGGAGGTAGTTAAAATAGTTTCCTCTATTTATGACCCACTCCAATTATTTGCACCTATATACCTAGACGGGAAAAGGCTGATTAGAGAAGTTTCAGGAAAAGATATTAAGTGGGAAGATAAGATAAAGGAGGAAACCAGGAAATTACTAGAAGAATACGTCAGCAAAATAGAGAAATGTGAATTCACATTCAAAAGATGGTTGGAAATACCAGACAAACAACCATGCACATTAGCTATTTTTTCGGACGCGTCAAAAGACGTTTATGGAGCATGTGCATATTTAGTATGGGATTCCTCACCTCTAGAGAAGAATAAAGAAAACCGAGCAATTCTAATCACAGCTAAGCAAAGATTAGCATCCAAAGGGCATACCATTACCATCCCAAGATTAGAACTAGTAGGAATAGTCCTAGCAGCCAGAATAGCAACCTACTTGGTCAAAGAACTAGACGTCAATATAACAACCATAGCATTGTATTCTGATTCACAAATTGCATTAAACCAAATCAAATCGTTCAATAAAGATAGTACCTTTGTTGAAAATAGAATTAACGAGATCTGGAAACATTTAGAAAAGTTAAAAACAGATGAGAACGATACAGTAATAAGAGAAGTGTACCTGACACACGTACCAACTAACGATAATACAGCAGATCTGATTACTAGAGGTATAGAGACAGAAGAGTTACTTAAGGAAACAAATTGGTTCAAAGGTCCTCAGTGTATTAGGAGAAAAGAAGAAGCCAACACTGAGAATAGAATATACGAGAGAGTCAATAAGAATCCCAAAATGCCCTATAACCATCAGAGGGAAAGTTATATCACGTTAGTAAGTAAAGTAAAGAACGTAGACCACCCTCCGGATTGTAGCATAATTCAGGACAAACATAGACAACATTGGGACAGAAGCTGTAGAATTATGGTATATATTTTAAGATTCATAACAAGAATAAGAATTAGAGACCGAACCCACACGGGAATAATCTCAAATTACGAATTTAGTATCATAGAATTACAAAAGTATAATCCCAACGTTAAAAGCGAGGAGTTAGAATGTGCAGAAAAGGTGCTAATAAAAGAGCATCAAACTAACTTTAACATAAAACCCATGGAAAATCTCAATCAATACCTCAATCCGGCTACAAAAGTTGTGGAGCAGAGGTATAGAGTAACTAGTATGGAACCCAAACCAGTAATCCACACCAGATCAATTTTAGCGACAAGTATAATAGATAAGATACACTCAGAAAACCTACACTGTGGAGTAAATACAGTACTAGGGATAATTAGAGAAAAATATGCAGGGAAAAAATGGAGGAGCGCAATAAAAAATAGATTGACGAAATGCATAAGGTGTAGAAAAGTAAACAACCACCCATATCCCAAACCTAAAGCAGGCAACCTACCAGAACGAAGGATCACAAAGGATAGAGCATTCCAGCATATAGGTATAGATTATGCAGGACCATTTATAGTAAAAGCCCCAGGAGGTAGAGGATACACAGCTCATAAGTCATGGATAGCAGTGATCACATGCATGACTTCCAGATTAGTACACCTAGAACTAGTATACTCCTTAACAACTGACGAGTTTTTATTAGCCCTAGCCAGATTCATGGGAAGAAGAGGAATTCCAGATTCCATTTCAACAGATAACGCAACAACATTTCAAGCAGCAGCAAACATAGCCACTAGCGCTTATAGCGTCGAGAATTATTTAGCCAACAAAAGAATCAAATGGTACTTTAACACCGCACTAGCCCCTTGGGAAGGAGGAGTTTGGGAAAGAATGGTAGGACTGGTCAAAAAGGCATTAAAACATGGACTGGGAGATCAATGTTACTCTAGAAAAGACTTAGAAACCATTATAATTGAGTGTGAGAGTATCATAAACCATAGGCCATTGACGTACATAGCAGATGAGGAAAGTGAAATTATTAGGCCAATAGACTTAATTCAACCAAAAATAAGTTACCCGATTTATAATGAAAAACTATTGGAAAATGAGTATAGAGAATACACATATAGGTTTCGAGAAGTCATAAACAGCGTGAAACGATTCTGGGAAGTGTTCAATAGAGATTACCAAAACCAGAATAAAATCTTCGAAAGCGTTACGTTCCCTAATAAAGCCCATTGCAACACGGTACAACCAGTAGTAGGAGAGATAGTAATGATAAAAGATGAACAACTACCAAGAGGGAAGTGGCAATTAGGTAGAATAACAAAACTATGCCCAGGAAAAGATGAAATAGTAAGAGCTGTAGAAATTAAAACCAAAACACGTAATAAAATTAAACGAAGAATAGAACATGTAATCCCATTAGAATTTCGAGCCATATCAGCCACAGCATACTCAACAGCAGCCATATCAGCAACAGCCACCCCAGCAATATATCCAAAATCCGCCCCAGTATCAATCGTATGAATACCCACATCAGCAACCTCTTCAACAACAGCAATATCAACATCCACAGAATATTCAGCAACAACAATCACCACACCAGACACAACAGCAAACACAGTATCAACAACAACCACCACAACAGCAAGTACAGTACACTCAACAGCAACAACAGCAACCACCACAACAGCCACAACAGTCACCACCACAAGAACATAGACAGAACACACCACAGTATAGAAATAGCACCCCGCACAGCATAACTCCCCAACAATATATAACTCCACCACTAGCCAATAGAAGAGTAAATTCAAACCAGAATAGAGGATGCAATATCTGCAACGGTGAACACCTTGCCCGAGATTGTAGAACAGGAACGGCGGAATATAGAATTAATAGAACAATAAAAGAAGGAATGTGTAGAATATGTTTAAATAGAAATTCACATAAGATACTAAATTGTAAATTTTTTAATCTAGGAAATAAGTATATTTGTTGGGAGTGTCCAGACACAATAGCTCCACACGCTAGAAATTTATGTAGAAAGCAACCAGTAGAGAGCAATCCAAAGAATACAGACAGAAGACAGGAAGGTGAGGAAGTTGAGGAGAAAAAGGAAGAAGAGAAGGAAGGAGATCAGGAAAAAGAAGAAGAGGAAGAAGAGGAGGAAGAGGAAGTCGTGGAAGAAGAGGAAAAGAAGGAGGAATTGAAGAAGTCTCAGTCATCACCGAATCTAAAGTATATAGAATAATTATTAATAATACCACTTCATACAGTATATACTATAACACTTTTATTAATAGCATAAAATTCATCCAATAAACAGTATAAGAATATCTCTCGGTCTCCAAAGAAAATCAACACAACACCATAAAAACTCCAATCAGAATAAGAGAGAAGAAGTAGCCCGAGTGTGAGACAGAAGAAACCAGAACATCAGAGGAAGCAGGAACCAGAGGCAATCCAAACGAACAACGGACATGGTCAGGAACCTCACTCACATCATCGATACACCAGAAAGGAGCAACAGTACTAAAAATAAAGGTAAATAGGTAAGATTCGGTAAGGCGTAGTAAAGAACGTACCCGTTCAGTAGAACACAATAGTCGCAGGCTGGACACCCAGCTCTGATCACCCAACGGGGAATATTTTGCAGCTTTTCGCCCTCAGAAACAACAGAAACCAACAAACAAAGAAGAAGGATGGGAAGCCGCATGTTTCAGAATGATAAGAAAAGAGCAGACAGTAAGTTTATATAACACACACCCACGGCCCAAACCCCCACAAACCCCATTACATGTACAAACACAAAAATACATTTAGGAAATTGCATTGTCGCCCCGGAGGATGCCAGCATGAGAAATGTTAGAATTGTTGTAAAAATAGACCCACTTAGTACATTATCAATTTCGTAACTTGTCCCCGTAGCATTATTATTTCGTAAGGACCAAACATATTTACAAAACAAATAGATCCCTCCCCAAACCATTTCAGGAAATATGTAACCGGAACTTGTTAACGTCTCTAGTAGAATTGTTAAGAACATATTAATCTGTAATCCCCTCTCAGAGACACAATTCCATTGTAAGTTACACCTACGCCCTGAAAAGCAGGAGAGCAGCAGTATCAGTAGCAGATAATCAAGGAGCAGACAGTCAGGCAGCAGTAATTAGCAGTTGAAGAAGTCAAGCCAAGCAGTACGAGAGAACCCGACAAGCAGCCGACTACCACCAGACAGGATGAAGAAGACCACCCAGCAGCCAAGCAGCCCAGACAGGATGAAGAAGACCACCCAGCAGCCAAGCAGCAATCACATCAACATCGCGGCCCCGGGAGTGTCGTAACCGACGATCATGACAAGCATTGAGAAGAACACCTGACACCCAAGCAAGAGAAGTACAACGAAGCATTGAGAAGAACAACTGACGCCCAAGCAAGAGAAGTACAACGAAAGACAAGGTGACCCGAGAGGAGCAGAGGATAAGGTGTTAAGTACAGGAGCAGTAGCAAGAAGGACGATCAAAAGGCGGTGCTGAGCATCTCGTTATCACAACGCCCCAAAACGCCTCCGCTAAGAATAGCATGGATGGACAGGAGAATCTGAGAAGGCAGGAGCCGAAGAAATTATATAAATACTCGTCTTGTTAAACTATTTCTTGATATTTCATTCTTGACAAACCTATTTCTGACTACGTGATATTTCTGACTACGTGAATAAAAGATCATACAAAGACACCACTGGAACCACTTTAACGCCGAACAATCCGGTAACAACTCTGAAAGATGTTTGTTATTTTGTTGATCAGAAGGCATTGATTCTCACTGATCATTGCAGCTTCAACTTTTGCTTCCGAATCTTTACATGGCACTTTACAATATTTTTCAATGTTTTTAGCAAATGAATCGGTCACCTTCTGCTTTTCTGTCTGAACACACTGCGTGTCTTCACAACTGACGAGTTTAGCTGCGATTTTTGCAACTGAAATAGTTTGAAAACAACTATTAACACCTCAGAGCATTTCCTTCTTACCGTTTGCTATTATGCGAGAACTTTCTGTAGCTTCATCGATGCATTCTTTCTTTCTGGGAATGGAAGCACACCCGACAGTCCATAAACTGAGACGGTGACTGTTTGCACCATCAATACATTGATTGAAATCATCAATGGTCGTTTTAGAACCACATTGTAAGAAGAGGTCGATTGGAGAGAACTCTGGAAGAAATAAGTAATGAAGCAAACTTTGAGAAGAAATAAATGCTTTGAAATTATTGTGATTGAAATTGTTCAATCAACGAGAATAGAGCGAACCTCGGGACATTTCTTGTGAACGCTTCAATCCATCATCCAAACATTCGACGTAATTGTCTTGATCGTAATTGACATTTTCACGACAAAAGTTTGAAAATACAGCTTGAATAGTCTCTGAAAACGTAATGTTTATTCATGTTTTTATGTAAATGGACGTGTTCTTCACTTTCAAATTCCATCTGAACTTCTGCTACTCCTTTTTTCCAATCGCCGTCTCCAAACGTATGTTTTATAGCAAAATCAGCAAATTTTTCCGAAACGGAATCTGAAAAAAAACTATTTTGATATAATTTGAAAGGTAATATCTAACCTCTAGCAGATTTCGAAGGAGATGGTTGAGAACCTTTTGACGTTTTCAGACAATCAACGATTTCATCGAATGTCTTCATGTTCTTGCATGTTTCTGCTTGGTTTTGAACAATTTCGCCTGAAAATTCAGTCACGAAATCGTATAGATTAATCAACTCCTACCAATACGGATGTCACCATATTTAGCAATTACAAGCGACGGTAGAGAAACCTCCTGACGTATACTGATAGGAAGATCGATGACTGAAAAATGAAAACAATAGTAACTATTTGCATAGTTAGAACTGAAAACAAAATCTTGTATATTTTTGTACGACAAGACTTCTGTCAGTATTCAGAGTGAGAAAATGTTTCCAACAAACCTTTATCAAGTGCAATCCCTAAAGAGTCTCCATCCGATGTGCAGCTATCGTAAACTTGTTGACTGCTGGCAGCATTTTGACCACAAAAATTTAATAGAAGTGCTTCAACTGCTTCTGAAAATAGATAAAAGATGTTTATTGAAAAAGAGTCTAACGCACCTTTCAGTTCAGACTTAACTTCCACTCTTCCAGTGTTTCTACAGTCTTTAATTTTTTGTTTCTGCCCGCACAGATCAGCTAGTTCCTTTGAAATTTGGCCTGAAAATGCTAACTCAGTTAACAATTTTCAAATATTGTGCTCTATTTGTCACCAACTGGTATATGTAAAATAAGTACAATCAAACATTCGAACCAATTAGGCAGGATTCTAAATATGAATAACAAACCAGTAACATCTAGCCAGGGAGAAGTTTGTGCTCCATCAGCTCCCTTTATGCATTCAAAATACTCTTTGAGTGCCGTCTTTCCTTTGCATGAATTGACGGAGTTTTGGAGAACTTCACCTGAAACAAATAGTATTTCATGAATGAACGAATTTACTACGCAACCAGTACCTATTTTGATATCACCGTGATCGTCACTTGTTTTGAACTTGAGCATATCGATTGGAGCGTAGATTGTGGCAGGAAAGTTGACGACTGAAAACTTGAAGATACTTGCATTGAACAAAGCATAAAAGAAAAATGACATCAGCAACGTTTTGAAACCGAACAATATACATTTTTGTCAAGTTCCAGCTGCTCAGAAATAGTTCTGCAAGCAACCTACTTTTTGATAGAGGTTCCAAGACAGCTCCATCGAAATTCAGACACTCCTTATACTCGTTTTGTGCTTTTGGGAAGGTTTCTCGACAAAAGTTGGTCAAAACGGCATCGATACTATCTGGAATTTTATTACTTATACTTTTAGAAGCAATAGACTCAAGTTCCGTGCTCACATTAATCGAACCGTGGCTCTAGCCCGACTTCGTTCCTCCCAGATCTTAAAATCCTTCAAGTCTAACAACCCTGCTTTCTACGCATTCCTATTCAAAACGAATGTTCTTCCAATCCTTGAGTATTGTTCTGTTATCTTCTGCTTTTCCCCCTCATCTCGTCTCTCTAGACTTCTGGAATCCACCCTTAGAGTATACTCTAGAAAAACTTTCTAGCGTTGCAACATCTCTTTTTCTTCCTACTCGCATCGCTTGGAATTCCTCTCAATGCACTCCATCAGACACCGTAGACTCAAAGCACAATTGTTTCTTCTTTACAAATTGCTGGCACATCTCACTTCCCCTTCCTTAACACCTATGTCAGACTGTCAGACTCTCCTAGAAGACCCATGGCTCTAATCTATCTCTCTCCCCTATCAGATTTTTCTCCTTTACTATTCCATATTGGAATGCTATTACCAACAATGTAAATTATTTTCTTTCCCCCTCCCAGTTTATTATGTTACTCGATAACTCAATCACCCGGTTCTAATCTTTCTTGCTCACTTACTAGTTTTACATATGTAACAGTATTTTTTTCCTTTTCCCTGTCCCTGTCTTCCATTGTCTAGTTTCTTTCATCCCCATATAATTTGCTCGCCCCTGTTTTAGTAATTTTCTTTTTTCCTTCCCCCGGTTATTTTTCTTTGCTATTTTCTCTAGATTTTTCCTCTTTTCTACTTGAAACTGCCTCGTGAGGGGCATGTTCAAGTCTTCTTTGATTATTTTATAGTCCATTATTCTTGAAAAAATAAAATAAAAACCGAGCTCACTTTTCAGCTTTGCTTCCACTTCAGCTTTGCCGTTGGTCCGACACGTTTTCACATGTGTTCTTTCACCTTTTCCACAATGAGCAGCCAGTTTCTCCGCTAATTCGACTGAAAAATATATAAAAACTTGAGTTTTAACGTCTGCACCAACTCAAAGCGGTTTGCAAAGGTTTTCCTTTCAAGCAATTGAAATACTGGTCGCGTGTTTGAGGATTGGGGGTTTTGCATAGATCAGCTTCTTTCTTCAGAGTGGCGCCTGAAATGAAATACTAAGCTAAATTTTCGGTAGAAGAATCATTCTCACCTATCTCAATTCGACCATTCTCGTCCTTAATTATTTCGGAGAGGGGAACCTCATCAAGAAACTTGAAAGGAACTTCGAAACCTATAAATTCACAATATTCTTGGAAACATCGTGATAATTAACCTGCAGCAATAGTTTTGGAGACCGAGATTCTGCCATCTATACAAGTATCATAATCAAATTGGTACTTAGGCGAATTAGCTTTGCAAAACATCAGAATCAACGATTTAATAGCTTCTGAAAAAGAACCGACGTTACTTAATTGGAAACAAAACGAACGCTCAAGTGAAAATTCAACTGATGATTCCCCTTCGTTTCTACATTCTCGCTCTGATTTTGGACTCTTTGCACAATGACTCGCCAGTTGTTTTGAAATTTCCTCTGAAACTTATTTCCGAACTCCGAAATTTTATTTTAAAACAAACCCATAGCCCCTTTTAAAGCAGCGGTATTAGAGTCTCCCAAACAACTTGAGAAAGCTATTTTTGTCAGTTTCTTGTTGTTTTCCACACAACTTCCCGCACTTTTTTCGATTATCGAACCTGAAACACGAGCAAGAATAAATTTACTGGTTTAACTATGCAACTTTCTCACCAATTGCAATTGCTCCATACTTTTTTTCCGTCACAATTGGCTTTAAAGACAGCTCTGGTTCGAAGTCGATTTCAGCAGCAGGAAGCTGAACATCTGAAAAGTCAATCGTCTCAGTTTGGAAAACAAAAAGTTTTCAAGCAGTTTTTGAATACTGGACACAATGATGGACACTGCAACAAATGTATGGAAAAACACCACTTCAATTTTAACTGAAAATTCGAATGCTGATAGTAACAAACCTTTAGAAATCTGATCCATGTTTGTCATCAAGCACGATTGATACAATCGCTCTTTCTTATACGTTTTCCCGCAATAGTTTGTCAAAAGAGCATTAACTGCTTCTGGAAATGATTGAAATGATTTCAATTTTTCTGAAGAGAATGCTATTATTACCTTTCAAAGTTTTTTCGACAGTTGTTTTGCCATTTTGCCGACAAAAGTCTTCTTTTTCATTCCCTTTACAGGTTTTAGACACTCCTTCCGCAATTGATTCTGGAATAGAAATTCAATTTTAATAGCTGAAAATCGAAATATTCCATGGCCATGGAAAGGAATGAAGGTAGAACATAAATACGAGTTTTTGTTGCAAACTTTTTCAGATATAAAATGTTTTCTTAAGGAATTTAGGTCGCAACATTGTTTTTCAATTATCGCCTAGGTCGAAGAAAAGTTTTCTTTGAAATTTCAGACTTTCCAATCATGTATGAGGTAGAACTCGGGACGAAACTCTTAATGGTGAAAAACTATAACCACGGCAAAAGACGACCGCTAAGTCGGCTGATGTATCACTAACTTTTCGTAGATGACTTCTCTATCACTTGTGACAAACACTCGATAAATGTAACACTGCTTTTCTCTTTTTTGCATTTTGCAGCGTCATCAGAGAGCTTTTTACCTGAAAAAAATTATTGTGAATCAAATTTGCATAAATAGTTTTCTACCCAATTCGATGTCTCCGTAGCCGGTAGTTTTGATGGCTTCTAGTGAAATGGGCTGATGATTTGACGATATATCGAATCCTGAATAATGAGTGTTGCTCATCTGATCAAAAATAAATGAGTCTGATCGATACCTTTCGAATAATCTGCAGGGATATTCTTAATTTTTTCCAAACATTTGTTATCCGTCTCCTTGTTCTTGCAGTAGATTTCTAAGATAGCTTTGATGGAATCTGTAAAATAGAGTTTTTGTGAAAATTATGAAGATAGAACCAACCGTGTAACAAGACGTTGACGTAATTTACTAAACCGCTTCTACAGTCGCTAGTCCCATCTCGCGTACAATTTTCTTCCAGTTGCTCCGCAATTTTGTCTACATCCAAATTAATCATTACAAACTACTTTCTGAATTTAAACAAACCGAAAGCAACATTAATCGGGGACTTTTGCTCGCCCTCTTTCAAACATTTCAGAAGTAGAGCAATCTTATTCTGTCCGTGGTAGCAGCCATCAAAATGTTTTGCAAGAATCATTCCTGAAAAAAAAAGTTACTATTTCCACTCTATTGGAATGTCCAATACCAATCCTAACGTTTCCGTATTTTGCTGCCATCACTCCAGAGTACGATTTTTCGACAGGAATTGAAAACGGAATGGTAGAAACCGCCTCTGAAAACATTAAATAAATCAAAACGTTCCTAAAAGGGAACTTTTTGGTGTAGTATTTGCTTTTTTCAAGCAAACAGTAGGGTCCTTCTGAATCGGGGAATTCAGGTACGGATTGGAAAGTAAGCGGCAAAAATACATTCATCTGTGCACAATTCCCTCGATTTTCGCAAGGCCTTCAAAACTGATTCTTCTATTTAGATTTTCTAGAACCATTAATCATTCCTTGCTTATTCTCAATTTATTTGGAATTCCACTCAATCAATGGCTTTTTTGAGACCGCGATAAAATGCCCGAAGATAACAAACTTTTCTGAATTCTATCCTTGCACTTTTCTAGCTCGGCTCCGCCACACTTCTGTTCATTATTCAAAGAAGAGGTGATTTCTTCTGAAAGTGTATATATTTAATGGAACAAAATGAAAATACGAACGTTCTGTCATTTTCTGTGCTTTATCAATGCAGTCATCAAACTCTGCTCCAGTTTTCTTTGATGTTTGACAATCCTTGTAGGCCTCGATCAGACTTTTCTCTGCAAAAGATTGTGTTCAAACAAATTGAATTTTTAGCAATAGGATTTACCAGCTTTATCAACAAGAAATTGCTCATCGGCCTCTGTCAAAGATGGCCCATTAGATAGTTCTTTAGACGACTTTCTCTTGATTCTTTGTGGCGCAATTTGTTCTTCTGTGAAATCTTCTTCTTCATTTGTCGAAATAAGACTTTCAGTATTCAATCCGGGATCTTCTACAAGCAATGTTATCTTGTAACGGCCTGCCGCTTTTGCGTGTTCATTTATATAACCAACTATTTCCGAACTTCCTTCCGTCTTCATCGAGTTCACCCATTTTGCATCAACATCATCAGACGATTGCATTGGAATTCTGACATCTCGTGCATATATTTTCTTTCTCGCATCAACATCATTGATAAAATTTAATGAAAACAAGAATAGTAAAAGCTTGTACATTGTGGATTGAGCTGTAAATAAAAACGGAATTATAATTTTTACAAGAAGGAAATTATACGAATAATCAAAACCGGCAATATGAAGGAAAAACTAGTTTAGATAAGTAGAAAAATTCAGCCTTCACAAGTGTAGAAGACACATAAGCTACTGCTCTACAGAATGGTCAGCCGAAAACTTGCAGAATACACATATTCCACACGAAAACCACGTGGAAAGTACGGTACACGTCAAAGTCCGCAAACACAACGGTGTGTTGCGCTACTAAATTTCTTTCATTTTTTGATGAGAAATCCTAGTATTTCTGAAATTTCGATAGTCGAATGAATCAATAAATATGCGAATATAATTTCAAATTTGCTCATAAATCAGATTAAAGATTTCAAGCTTCGTATTTTTGCCGAGATGTCTACTGTTTCATTCTTCGCCAAGACAGGAAAGTTAAAATGGCTTTCATTTTACAAGAACAAACGAAACTGATGTTGCAAAGATGGTTCCGTTCGTTCGATAATAGTTTTATATTAAAATGAACAATGAAAGTGAAAAATTATGAGAGTTCAGACACGTTTTTCGAGACACAGCTTCTGAAAAACAAACAGAAAAGTGAATGTTAAAAGAAAATGGCTTTAGTGAAAATTTCAGAATCATGTGACTTCTTTTTTGCATAGTTGTCAAGGCCCGGCCCGGGCCGGGCCGGGCCGGGCCTTGTCGGCGAAATCAGGGCCCGGCCCGGCCCGGCCCGGGCCGGCCCGGGCCGGGCCGGGCTTAAGGCCCGGCCCGAAGGCCCGGGCAAATTGGCGCGAAAGTCAAATTTTCAAATTTTTTCAAATTTTTTGAATTTTTTTGAATTTTTTCGCGAAAAAGTCAAATTTTCGACTATCAGTCAGAATTAGAAGAAATTCTGAAAAATAGTCAAAAATGGTCACATTTCCGATGAAAAATTGAAAAAATTTCGAAAAAAAAAATTGGGAAAAAAAGGGTCATTTTTTGAAGCCGGGCCTTCGGGCCGGGCCGGGCCTTGAAAATTTTCTACCGGCCCGGCCCGGCCCGGCCCGGCCCGGCCCGGCCCGGCCCGGGCCTTCGGGCCTTGCCGGGCCTTGCCGGGCCGGCCCGGGCCTTGACAACTATGCTTTTTTGAATATGCTCGGCGATTAACCGGAAGGGACGTGGAAACCCGGACGTGGATTTCTAGAAACCTCCCTTGACTATGCAACGTCGACAAGGGTATCACGTTTATTTATTTGGTGAAAAATTATATTTTTTTTCCACGTTGCAAATCTGGTTTATTGTGATTGGAACGACGGTTGGAACATTGATAGTGAATGGAGAAACGAATGTTAAACATTTTGATTCAAATCGAGGGAAGATTGCCATTGAAAGTTTTAGAAATTTGTTCAGCAGGGGAAGGAGACAAAGAAGACACAGCTGATTCGAAGGATGGCAAAATGGAAGTTCTATTTTAATTAGAGTGGAGAATAGAGTTGGACGTGAACATCTCAAAGAAGCAGGAACAGAAGACGTTACTGAAAAAATACATGTGTAATGAGGGACCGGTCTCTTTTGAGATTTTACTTTGATAGCTTATTCTCTTCACTATTTCAGGTCTCTCTTTCTTTAATTCCCTTCCGCACCAACTCCTTTCTATCTGTTTCATTGTTTTATTAACTTTCAGTTTTTGAGAAATCTCTCGACTTTACAAGGGAACTCCAAGGGGTCACTAGTTTGGAATCGTTCCAAATTGCTACCAGGTATTAAGGACCATATAAGACAGGCCGAATTTGAAAATTTCAACTTTTGAAGGAGAAGTAGCGGTTATCTCCCTAAAGATGTGAAATTATCACAGATTTTCTTACTATTAGCATATCAGAATTTATAGGAAAAATGTCAGAATTTATAGGAAAAAAAATTTTATTTTGGGGATGACTGGTTTTAGAGTTTTAGCATTAACCTGATTTTTTTATCTGATTCCCGCGAAACTCTTGGTCTCTTTAAAATCTTCAAAGCATGTGGAAATTCAGCAATAATTCTCATATTTATTGAATTTCAATCACCGCCTTGAAATGGTTGGGAATCCACAGATTAATTGAAAAAAATGGGAGTGCTTGTTTAAAAGATAAAATTTTCAAATTCGCCTTGTCTTATATCCCAAATTTTTGTTTTGTGCTCGTCACTTCCCGCTGAGAAAAACCTTCTTCACCCCTGATTTTGCAAGCCATTCTCGTGCTTTTTTTGGGCTAACTACAGAAATGAAACTTTGAGACGATTTTTCTCAGAGACAAGTGACGAGCACAAAACAAAAATTTGGGAAATGTCTATTCAAGTTGTCCTTAATACCTGGTTTTTGGAACGATTCCAAACTTGTGACCGCTTGGGGTTCCCTTGTTAGAAGAGTTCTGTATTGATGTTCTAGAAGTCCAACATCAACGTCGCTTGAAAAGAAAACAAAAAACTTCAGCTGACTTCGAGATTCTTATCCCAAGCTCGTTTCATTCAAGTATAGTTTTGTCAACCACATTTCAAGACGTCAATATTGACACCACTGACAGAGAAGAATATGAATGAAACCATGAGAGAAGGAATACTGTATTTCAATAGAATAAGGGTTATTCAGAACTTGTAAGAGTGTATTTTAATACATATATCTGCTCAATCATGAACGGTGAAAAATGTATTTTTAAACAGATTTTCCCTCATTTTTCTACATTTCATCTCTTTTTTTGACAGTCATTTTCCTCTGATTAGATAAATTTATATCTGGCAATCTTTAAAATTCGAATGCATCTTTGCCTTCTGCTCCATATTACAAAGAGGAAATTGCTTTGTTGTCAATAGAATAACAAATTCAAAGTGGAACTACCCAAAAACAAAACAGAAAAATAACCATACTTGTCAAAAATCGGGCCGGGCCGAAATTTCTCTTGGCCCGGCCCGGCCCGGCGGCCCGGATTCAAAAATGGGTACCCATTTTTACCAATTTTTTTTTGAAATTTTTCGAAAAAAAACAGTAAAAATGCTTAAATTATCATTACATATTCACATTTTGATTCAATTTTAAATGTTTATTCGAAAACTATACTTTTTTCAAAAAATTTCAAAAAATTTCCAAAAAAAGTTCAAAAACTCAAAATGTTTTGAAAAAATGTTTCAAAACGGGCCGAGCGGGCCGGGCCGGGCCACGGGCCGGGCCGGGCCGGGCCGGGCCGAGATTTTTCCTGATTTCGGCCCGGCCCGGCCCGTGACAAGTATGAAAATAACTTTTTTCTCATAGAACATTTCGATAGCCTCTTTGTGTTCCTTTTCGAAAATTTTCGTTCCTTCTTCCTTTTTCCGTCTTCCTTTTTTGAAATTTTACTTCCAACGTCTTTTTCGTAATATATTTGAAATTTTAAATACTCATTTTTGAATCGCCACCTTGTTTTTTATTACCCGGTTGCAATAAAAAATACAACTAAAATGTTCCTAAACAAGCTGACAAATTTCGACATCCGTTTTGAAAAAATTACTTCCGACTTCTGCCCTTTTTTCACTTCCTTCTTCCTTCTTCCGGGCATTTTTTCACTTCCTTCTTCCTTTTTCCTTCTTCCTTTTTGAAATGTTATTCCTTCTTCCGTCTTCCTTTTTGAAAATGTTATTCCTTCTTCCTTCTTCCGACTTCCTTTTTTGAAAATTTTACTTCCGCACAGTTCTGATATTGATGTCTTAGGAGTCAAATCAAATTCCTTCGATGGACACGTGCCCTTTTTATCATAACATTTAGCTTTCTTGGAATTAACTGCTGAAGAAAGAAGAGGAAAGCTATTTCCGAATGTGAGAACAACAGGAAAATCAATTGGAATACATATAAGTTCTCAACAACTCCTACCAACTATGAATATTTCCTGTTTAAAAAGAAAAGTCCTAATTTTCAGTATCCGAGGAAGTTTCGGATAATCCAATATTCAGCCTACACTGACAAGGGAACCTCAAGGGATCGCAAGTTTGGAATCGCTTCAAATTGTTACAAATTATTAAGGACAGCTTGATTAGCCATATCCCAAATTTTTGATTTGTGCTCGTCACTTGTCTCTGAGAAAAATCGTCTTCACCTCTTGTTTTGCAAGCCATTTTCGAGTTTTTACAGGGCTTAACTACAGAGGTGGAACTTTGAGACGGTATTTCTCAGCGGCAATTGACGAGCACAAAACAAAAATTTGGGAAATGTCTATTCAAGTTGTCCTTAATACCTGGTAGCAATTTGGACGATTCCAAACTTGCGACCCCTTGAGGTTCCCTTGTGAAATGAAAACGGCAGTCAATCAATCACAGAATCGGTTTGACTGTAGGATTACGGTAGTCTGAAGAAGCTATACTTGTACAGCCAGTACTGCTGGGTTTTCAGACTATCATTTACTTGGGTTTCTATGTTTCGATTAGACAGTTCTCCATTTAAATTTCGTATTTCTTCTCATTGGAAAAATGTTCTTAAAATAAATTACTTTTTCACGTGAACTTTCACAAGTGTTCGCCTTTGAGCCGCACATCTTGCCACACGTTCCACGTCACTCGCTGTCTTTTCGTCGACGAAACAGATTACAACAAGCAGTTTGAGGGTTCAAAACCTTTTCAATTCCGATTAACTCTCCATCTGTTTAACTCTACGCGAAATGAAATGTGCTTCAACTGAAATGGCTCATCTTCTTCTAACTCTTCTCATAATCATTCCCTTCTACGTCGTTGCTGTCTCTGAAAAGCGATGCATTGGAACCGAGACTAAACAATTGGATGAGGGATGCACTATAATCGAATCGAAACCTTTGATTTTCAAAGATGTAATAGACGGTAAGTTTGTGGCGGTTACAGCTTTTCGTTCCAAACTTGATGGGACGACCTTTTTTTGGTGTCTTCTTTTATCTGATGTTTTAAGAAGATGAAGAATGACCAAAACAGAAGTTCTCCCCCAGTTTACCCGTCTGGAATGTTTGAATTTTCAGAATCCCTGACAAGGAAGAAAGTAAAATCGATCACTCATCTGAAAGCTGGTCTTGAGATACTTGGAACCAACATCGAAAACTTCAACTATTTGAGTCACGTTAAAGAGATTTCCAATCCGAATGGTCCGGCAATCACCTTCAGAAACAATAAGGTCTTAAAAAGGGTCAACTTTACTGGTTTGACCACCCTAACCGGGAAAAAAGTAAGATGTCCACGACAAGATATTATTTTTTAAACAATTTTTCCAGGAGTTGTTGCTTGACCACGATAATTTATCAAAGGAAGCAAGTGGAAATTCAGCATCGTAAGTTACAGTTGTCAGTGTTAGCTGACCCGAAATGAACAAAAACAATTATCGTTCAATTTTCAGATTCAAAGATTTAATGCAGCTGGAGCACATCTCGAGAGTTTCAAATCGGCGAAGCGAGAAGTGTTCGAAGAACTTTTGGGAAATCAAGGATTTCGATAAGTCTTCAGAGGGTGGCCGTGGAAACGGTTGGGTGATCAGTTTGTCCATTCTGCTCGTGGTTCTCGCTGTTATTTTGGCGACTCTTCTTACACGCCCTTGTCACTTAGTGAGACGCATCCTCAAGAAAAAAAAGTCGAAAGAAGTTGATGAGAAGGACAGAAGCGAAGTAGAGGATGACAAGGAAAAAACACCGAAAAATAGCGCAAATAAGAAAAAGAAGCCTAAAAAAAGCACGGAAACGAATTCCAAGACTAGTTCGACTACAGTTTCGACCCCGAATCCGAAGCCAACTACTTCCAAGCAGAGTTCGAAAACGTCCTCGGTATCGAATTTGAAGTCAATTTCTAAGGAAAACTCGAAGAATGAAGTCTCAAAGGTCACAAAATTAGAAAAAAAAGGAAAACAACGGAAGGGTAAAAAGACTGGAAACTAAAAAATAAAGAAGCGACTTCTACTCCAGAACTTCCTAAATGATTTATTTGTTTTTTTTGTTCTAATTACTTGTGAATAAATAGTCAATAATATAGAATACAGCAAAGTATTGCATCCAGAACCATTTCATGAGCTCCCAGAAACCAGTTCGTGTCGTGAATTCCATTTCAGAAATTGACAAAAAGATGGAGAGAGATAGTGTGGGTGGTGGAGAGGGGGCAGACAGTAGAATACTTGATTTTCTGAAAAAAAACTATTGAATACAGAAGTCGTGCTCTTTTGATTATATACGCACCTTTCCATTTTCCACGAAATCGGTGACTCAGAGATTCTTCTCAATACAGAATGAATCTGATAGTGCTCCACATCGTGACGTCTTCTATCAATTATTCTGAATTTCTCTCTTGATTGAAACGGAACCGATTGATCTACAGTAAGACGGGCGGTTGTTTGAATGTGAGATGTTGGAAATGAAGGAAGTTGGATAGTGTCCGTGAGGAATAGTCGCACCCACATTAGAAAATCTGTATCTCTCGCCCGTTTTTGCTCTGCTCAAATCCTAGAATCCTTGAAGTCCAATAATCCTGCTTTTTACTCATTCCTATTCAAAACTTATGTTCTCCCTATTTTTGAATATGCATCTGTTATGTCTTGCCCCTTTCTCACCTCTCTAGAATACTTGAATCTACTCTAACTAGGGAAGGATCCCGAGTCAAGATGGAGTTACAGGTTGAGATAGATATCACTAGAACCGAAATTTTGCGCTGATTTCAAATCTGTATTCCAATTTTGCTAAACGATCTCGTGAAAAAAGCTATTTGTGTTTTTGTGGCTTCTCAGTGCAAAAATGAGCATTTTCAAGACTCTCAAAATTAACATTTTTCTCATTTTTTTCAATCTTTTTTTGTGTTGTACGTGCAGTTCCAATCATGTAAATTGTATTGTTTGTGCTGGAACTTCAGAAAATTTTCAGACAAATGTTTTGTAGATGCGTCATTTTTGAAAATTTAAGAAACGTCACAAAAATTTTTCTGAAAATAAATTCTGAAATCAAACTATTCCAAAACCATCTTTACATCCGTAGTCATACGTACAAAACAAAAAAAATTGAAAAAAATGAGAGAAACGTTAATTTTGGGAGTCTTGAAAATGCTCATTTTTGCACTGAGAAGCCACAAAAACACAAATAGCTTTTTTCACGAGATCGTTTAGCAAAATTGGAATACAGATTTGAAATCAGCGCAAAATTTCGATTCAAGTGATATATATCTTGACATGTAACTCCATCTTGACTCGGGATCCTTCCCTAGTAAGCATTTACTCTATGAAAGCTCTCCAACAATGCAAAAAACTCGCCTGGAGTTGGCGAGTTTTTAATTGATATGTGGAACTGTGTGGATGATCTGATAAAACGTTTTACATATAAAGAAGTTTCACATTAAGAAATCCCCGATAGAAGAAACCGGAGGTCTAGGTAAAACACCAAAAAAACATGAAATTGTTCAAAAACTGGAAGGAGAAACTATCACATGAGAGTAGAGCACAATTGTGTTTTGTCGTTGAGATCACCGATATTCAGACAGGAAAATTAGAAAAACGGGTAGACATGCTGATAATAAAGAGAAACCAGAAAGCAATGAAAGGCACCGAGGATGTTAGAATGAAGAATTGAAGACACTAGCGAAGAAATTAAACCCAGAAAATAAAATTAACAAAGGAGAATTGAAATAATTATGCACGAGATGATGAAGATGCTCCGACTGGTTCGAGTCCGAGCTGTTCCAGCTCGAAATCAAGATCCATTGAGCTACGATCCATCTGAAATTTCGTTTTATGAATCCATTAAATTTTGTCTTTTCTGTATAAACCTCATCCTCATCAATCAGATCATCATCATCAAGAACATCTTGAGCTGTTAAGGAAATGTATTCTCCACCTGCAGAATTACTGATTCCCGTTGTCAATGGACCACTAGAATTATCCAAAATCTCTTTCAGCCGTTTTGATTTTTGAAGCATTCGTATCGCATAGAATAATAGAATTCCAATTGACACAGTTAGAATGAACGTGAAAATATGATCAAGTCCATTGAAAACTGGTTCAAGAGCAAAGAGACATGCAAATGCACGACCAACGATCTAAGCTATCAGGAAATAGGCCAGTTGAACAGTCGAACGAACTGACAGGAAAATCTGGAAATCGGAGATATAAATATGTTTTGAATACTGATACTCTCACCTCAACCACTAAGAATAATGAAATCCAAAGAGAATACAATCCACAAATCGATAGAATCATTCCAAACTGCGAAGTCGATGCGAAAAGGAGGATTAGTTCTCCGATTGCAGTGAACAGAAATGAGATAATAACAGCTTCAATACTTCCGATTCGGCGACCACTGGAAATTATTTCATTTAAAGGGATATAGACAAAACGCTTCTGTCTGGAAACCAAACTTACGCAAAAACAATGATCAACGATGTCACCATAACAAATACACAGACAAGGATGTGTTCGGAAAAAGCAGTCGGTTGATTAGATGAGTGGAAGTGTTTCAATTCTGAAAAGTGATGTAAATTGCGTTCCAGATTACATCAATAATTATACTCACGTTGCACGAATCCAATGATAGTCTGTGTGGCAGCAATTAAAACTCTCAATCTCATTCCTAATCCAACCACTGAATCAGTTTCCAACTTTTTGACTTTTACATCTGGTTTTAATCCACATGGAAGACAACACAATATATACGAAACAATGTAAATTATAACGCCAAAAGATGCAAATGTTTTCACAAATGAAGACGTTGTTTCCTCTGCCGATGCAACATTTTCAGTCAGGAAGAGACTATCGGATGGACAGTTGGCTGGATATGGTGGGGATTCGATGGCAAGGCTGGATCTGAAAATATGCATTTAGATTTTTTGTTTCTCTTGGTATCTATTTTTCTCGAAATCTGTCTTTTACTTCAATTATTTATTTTCCTACTCCACGATGCAAACCGACAGATTTCAGCAGCTATACAAACAGAAAACTTGAAACGAACTGTGCCTATGACTAATCAATCATTACAGAACTACAGATAATCAGAGTTTCTTAATCAAAAATCAAAAAAAACTCACGGCGGTTCTCTCCTTCTCGCATCCTCTTTACTATCCCTTGTCTTCACATCAACAGTTATCGTTGCAGTCGTTGTGGGGGGTTCTGTAGTCGTCGTCACGGCTTCTGTGGTAGTTGTAGCTTCTGTAGTTGTAGTTGAAGGTGTCGTCGTTGTGGTGGTAGTTGATGTCGTCGTTGAACTTGAAGACGTTGTGGACGTTTCCATGGAATCCGTCGAATTTCCAGTGGATCCATCAACTACGTCCTTCTGTTTCAACTCAACTTCCTTCTCCTTTTCAGCATTCATTTCAGTTTTTGTCTTCAACTTTTGGATGGTTCCAGTGGCTACTTCCGGTCTGAAACCAATGATTATACGAAGTACTCTTTTTGAAAACGTTACTTTTTTATAGCAGAGTCATCGGTAAAATGAGGAAAATGATCAGGAATATACCCAAAGAGAACAAACTTTTTGCTAAACCCTTGATACTTTCAACTGCATCTTTTCTACATTCCGCTTCTTTTTTCGCATCGAGAGCACAAAAATCCCCAACTTGCTTTGCGATTTCGTCTGAATGTTACAGATTGCAGCGCGTACAGATTTCAATCGTCAAAAAACAAACCGTAAGCAACATTCAATGGAGATTTCTCACCACCAGTTTTCAAATTTCTACTAAGTTGGTTGCAAACTCCAATGATGATGGAAACCTTTCTCCCTTTTTTTGTGCATTATCAATGCATATTTCTATATCTTTTTTTGATTGCTGCGATGTTTGGCAGTTCTTGTAACTTTTGAGAAGATTGGTAACTGAAAAAATAATATTTGTATAATCATCAATCTGAATTTAATCAATTTCACAGGTTTGATCTACAAGTGTGCGCTCGTCGTCATCAGTCAGAGCAGGTCCGGAAGATAACTTTCTCATCAGTTTTCTTTTCGGTTTGACTTTGTGTTTCGTTGAATAAGCATTTAATTTCATAGAAGTTCTCCCAGAGTTTCGTTCTTTAAAACTACGATTGTTTTTTGTTGAACGAAGAATTGCATTCACTTTCTCAGTCACTCTTCCCATTTGTTCTGGAATCATCGTTTTACCCAATTTCTTCTCATGTTGTCCAGTTAGTTTTCGGGATGAAACAGTGTGAAGATTATTAGTAATTGTTCTGTTGGAGTGGCTTCTTCCCTTCGTCTTTTCAGAATCGAGATTTCCAATAAGATGGATTTTGGGTGTAGTGTGATGGACCTTTGTCTTCTCCTTTCTTGGTGTGTGCTTCTTCAGATTTCCTTTGACTTCACTTGTTTTATTAATTGGGAAATTAGTAACGCTGTGCTTGGTTGTTGAATTCTTCCCCATCATCGTCAGATTCAACATTCGATACTCAGGGCCTCCAGAAGATTCTGTTGAGTTTCGAAGCTCTCGAGCATATCTCCCTGAATCAGCATGAACAGCACTGTATACACTGACCAAGAACAGTAAGAGTATTAGTGTTTGGTTTTTTTTTACAGTGAAAATGACGAGAATTCTGTATGACTCGGAAAATTTATAGAGATTTTTACTCAAAACTCAAAAGAAAAACTTACTTCGAAAGTACTCGTAGCTTGTGCAGCTTGTACTGACGAGAATACATCATCACGACATTGAGAATTCGGAAGGCATAGTGACATGCGAGTTCAGTTCGAAAAGTTCGAGAAAGTTCACGGTCAACTTCTTTTTAAAGCTGGCGAGTTTATAATTGATGTATGGAACTGTGTGGATAATCCGATAAAACGATTTACATATAAAGAAGTTTCACATTAAGAAATCCCCGATAGAAAAAAACCGGAGGTCTAGGTAAAACACCAAAAAACATGAAATTGTTCAAAAACTGGAAGGAGAAACTATCACATGAGTGTAGAGCACAATTGTGTTTTGTCGTTGAGATCACCGATATTTGGACAAGAAAATTATAACCGGAGCCAACCCCGCAGTTCTGATACAAATTCAGGCTGTTATATTTTCCTGCACTCCTCTTCTTCCGAATTTTCCACACATTATTCAGCAACTCTGGCGGAAACCATTTCTGAAATGATAGGAAGTTATGAGAATGTCTGAAAATACAAAAAAAAACATTTTTTGTTCTGAAGAATCATTTCTTGATGAAATCACCAAGTTTCACTTGTTTTAGAATCTACATTAATCTGATTATTCGGTCCAATCGGGTAACCCCATCGTCTATTTCACAGAATCTTAAAATGCGTTCAGGTGGTTCCATATTTGATTTGAACTATAGTGGAAAATGACTGTTCTTCAAGATTGGTTTTTTTTTCAGTTTATCGTTTCAGTTGGCGAATTGGTCAGGTACGGAAAATAGCAGACTTGCAAGAGGGGCGGCCCGGTTGGCAAGGAAGTTAAGTAGTGGAAAAATTCAGAGTTTTTTTTCGACAAGTTTCCTATTTTAGGAAAAAATTCTTAAGAACGATTTGCTGTAGCTTTCAAATGTTTTTGAAGAATATATTTGATCAATCAAATTTGAGAAAAAGTATGGAAAAGTTTTCAGAAAATATAATTTTGCCAAGAAAAAGTTGTAGTGAACAGGCTCAGAAATTCAAATCCGAGCCGTAACTTTTCTGGCCCGGCGGACCGAGCCGGATTTTTGCAAACCTGAAAAATACTAATCTTGACAATTAAACTGTAATGAAGAACCCGAAACAAAACTCTGGGAGCAGTAATATAATTGAAGCCAACCGAAACTTAGGAATTTGTTAGTTTTTTTGCAGTAGCGATCTAATTGAAGAAAACAAATAAATCGTTGAGTAAATTAAACTAACATTTCTATGGAGAGTTATATTTGAAGTTAAGGTTCTCTTCTCTTTATTTCCTTCTAGTCCTCGTTTTTTTATGGTTTCCATTTCCAGGAAAAACATTTCCTTTTGAACACCCTCGAATTATTTTATAATGAGTCAAAGAGACATTCTTCATCCCATCTCACTCCTCCGTTTTCTTCCTCGTATTTCTGATTCCCTTCTTATTTTCGTTTTTGTCGTATTTTCGTGAACCAAAAAGACATTCATCATTTCATCTCATTCCTTTCTTATTTTCTCCTCTCCCTCCTCTTTATACAACCATCTGCTTCTCTCCTTTCTCTCTTTTTCTCTCTTCCAAATCACCATGGAAACTGAATATTTCATCCGTTCCATACCTTCCCTTTCCCCTTTTCTTGATGCCTTCTTCGCCAGCAATTGCTCAACGAAACGTCGTTCACTATTTCTCACTTTTACTCGTTATTATCACTTGGATCTGTGTTTTTCAGGTAATTTAAATGTATATGATATACGTCTAACCGGTAATGTAAATATATTTTATAAAGCCTAGCCATAGAAATGTCAGTGATTCGAGTGGAGAAGAAAGTAATCTTGCCATAAAATCTACTTTTCTAGGCCGTAATCCACACAGCTCCTCAATTTCTGAAACTGGAAAAATAGCTGAGAAATGCCACATATCGAGATTTTCAGAGAGGTTTGTTGTTTATCATTTATCCTAGCAACAATCCAGTTATTCCAGCCAGTCTACCGTACCTACCGGTCTTCTGAATGCAGTTGGGCTGCATTTTATATCAAATTGATCAATATATTCCGATACTTTCTTCCAATTCTCATAATCTTTCTGACGGATGTAAGTTTTAAATTTTGGTTTTTTTCTGTTTCAATAATGAATTTTGACAGGGTCTCTGGAAAAAGACGAATACATTTCGAGAAGTTCCTGATGTATCTGTCACTGGAGACTTCATAGTTTATGCTTTCGGTAGGTCAAATCTCGTTGTTCCCTGCTCAGAAATTGATACTCTTCAGGTCATGACAGATCGATAATCTCTTCTTCGTACTCTGTATTGAATTCAGCTGCTTCTCCCGATCAGTTATCCACTTCTCAGATTTTGCATCATTTCTCAGATTCAAATTCAGAAAATGTAAGATTCGGAGTGAAAACTGTAGAAAGTCATTGTTTCAGACTGCTCTCTACCAGAAACCGAATCGAAATCTGAATATTCAATTCCAAATGAGCACTCAAAATCTATCAATTAATACAGTAATCTATGCATTCTCTCTGAAAATGAAACTGGATTATCATTCGATTATTGATGTGAGTTACCTTATCAGAAAACTATCAAAAATATTAATTTTCAGTCAGAACTATTACTCACGGACACCATTCAACTTCCTTCATTTCCAACATCTCAAATTCTAACAACCGCCCGTCTTACTGTAGATCAATCGGTTCCTTTTCAATCAAGAGAGAAATTCAGAGTAATTGATAGAAGACGTCAAGATGTGGAGCACTATCAGATTCATTCTGTATTGAGAAGAATCTCTGAGTCACCGATTTCGTGGAAAATGGAACGGTGGGTATATTATTAAAAGAGCACGACTTCTGTATTCAATATTCATTTTCAGAAAATCAAGTATTCTACTGTCTGCCCCCTCTCCACCACCCACACTATCTCTCTCTATCTTTTTGTCAATTTCTGAAATGGAATTCTCGTATCGAACTGGTTTCTGGGAACTCATGAAATGGTTCTGGATTCAATACTTTGCTGTATTCTATATTATTGATTACTTATTCACATCAATCACATCGTATTTATTCAGAAATCATGTATTTTATGTCAATGATGTTGTTCGATAAACTCATTACATTTTATCGAGTTGTTTTACAGAAAAAGATAGGATCAGTTCTGGAGAAATCCGTAGAGGGAAAAAGTTAAAAGGTTACGGATATACAATAGAGATTTAAAAAAAAAAACTAACTTTAAAACGATTGTTAAATCATGCAAGGCATCTGGCATTATACAAGAGATTTGGTATTAAACAAGAGGTATTCTACAAGAAAAATCAAATAGGAAAACAAATAAAAACAAAGACATGATGATGAATGGAGCCTTATAATATTTTTTAGAAAAAACAGATAAATAAGAACTGATTCATGACTGACGGATGGGTTATTTTGACTAGTAAAACGGATTTTTTAAAATAAAATTGAGGGAGCGTCTATAGGAGATAACGGACTTAATATGGAAAACAGGAACTTTAATAAAATAAAATGAAACTACTATGTTAAGATTGGTAGAGAAAACGCTGTTCAAACGGAGAGAATATGAGATATTACTAAAAATAATCAATACTACTCAAGCCAAGTGACTATAGCAGCCCACGCCTTCTTACAACTGCGCTCCACCGCAAACGAGAGAGTATCGGCGAGAGACGCAGAGTTTTTTTCTAGCGCGAAAAAGATTTTCACCATTTTTGATCTATTTTTGCATAATTTTTCTCGGAATTTGGTAAATTTTTAACTAAAACTTGTGAAAATAGATCGAAAATGATGAAAATCTGTTTCGCGCCAGAAAAAAATTCTGCGTCTCTCGCCGATACTCTCTCGTTTGCGGCGGGGCGCAGTTGTAAGAACTGTGCCAAGCTAATATCCGAAAAGCAAAATGATGTTCTCAAAATCGACATGAAGAAAAAGAGCGGAACTGATGATACCAGTGCGCAGGGAAAACCTATTATTCCTTGCTCTTGTTCTGCTCCTTCTTTGTTTCAGAGGCGTTCGGTTTTTCAGCGGCGGGAGCAGTTGGAGCAGGTGCCGAAACAGAACGAAGTCCCGAAGTAGACTGTTGACTTTCCGGTGGAACAGATGATGATGCAGATGATTCTCTCGGTTCAGCAGAAGATTCTCGAGATTTTGACTTGCTCTTGCTCTGCTCCTTCTTTGTTTCAGAGGCGTTCGGCTTTTCAGAGGTGGGAGCAGTTGGAGCAGGTGCGGAAACAGAAGGAGTGCCAGGAGTAGATAGTCCAGTACCAGAAGTAGATAATCCAGTACCCGGAGTAGATGGTCCAGTACCCGGAGTAGATGGTCCAGTACCAGAAGTAGAGGGTCCAGTACCAGAAGTAGAGGGTCCAGTACCAGAAGTCGATAGTCCAGGACCAGAAGTAGAGGGTCCAGTACCAGAAGTCGATGGTCCAGTACCAGAAGTCGATGGAACTTTCTCGCTTTTACTCTTTGAACTACTCTTAGCTTTACCACTCTTTTGGCTAGCTTCGGATTCAGTGACTGAATCTGGGTTCAAGACATAGGGTTGATCCAGCTCAATGTCGTCTACATCGGAACCAACTTCCCATAACTCGTTTAATCCATCTTTCCAAGCTACATTTTTCAGTGAAACGTTGTTCGGAATATCAGCTGGAGGAGGAACCTGAAAGAATAGAACGATTTTAATTTATAGAAGAAGATGTCTCAAGCATCTAACTATGTATGTAATCAATGAACCACTGACTAGTGAGATCATGAAGTCTTTTTCAGTGAGGCAATACTCAATGTTTGGGTTCCACTACGCTATGGGTACGGAATTAGCATATTACTGATTGGGTACCATCATACTTTGATTCCTTCAAAACTTAAGAAGTTTAAGATTTTCTAGAAATCCCGTGTTCTCTTATCCGGAAAAAAGGATTTTCTCCTCGAGAGACATTAACTTGTTTTTATTGGGGTTCTTGGTGGGATGTGTAAAACCGTTACAACATTTTACACAGAAAACCAACCTCTGGTTCCTTCGGAATGTAAATGTTTCCCATGGGTGTGAACTTATTCGCGAGATCTTTCTTGTGTTCTTCTGCACATTTATTCGCGTGTGTTCTCAATAATCTAAGATTGTCTTGAGTTTTTTTAAGCTTGTCACGCATTCTTTCGAGTGCTGGATTGTTCCCGAGAGCTGGAGTGTCATCTTGAGCTGGATTGTCATCTTCAACTGCTGTTTTCATTCCTTCTTTGTCGATCTTCTCTTCTTCCCTTTCCCTGTCCTAAAAATAAACTTCTTTAGAATCACTGAAAACTACTCATATTACTCATTCTCCGGTGACTGACCGCTCGCACAAAGTTAGGACTTGTAGGTTTCGTGCGGAGTTTTGATTTACGCTGGCTATCTACCGTAATGTTCCAGTGAAAGCTTGTAAAAGTACGGTATAGAGAAGGCGTAAATTGAAATTCGGTAAGAGACCCACATTGGCGAACTTTCTGCGAATCGGCAGTAATCTGCTTTTATTAGAGTAGCGGTCGCTCTCCAAAACACGGAAGTTCGGTTTTGCCCGCTGGCTCAGTTTCTCTTCTCTTTCCAAAACCGTTGCCCGCCGCGGACAGTGCCTCAGACAAACAGACAACGCCCAATTGTCTTTTAAATATAATAATGATTTCACAATCGTAGTTAGCGAAAATTCGCGCGATTAGATTCACAATGGTGCCGTATAAAACCCCATATACCAGATTTGTATTGCAACAAGTCTTTCAAAAACTATTATCCAGCATCACATTTTGTAGCGAGTGTATAAACGTTGAAACAATTTACCATTTTGGCCACATGATCAGCCAGTAGTCTTCTTAGTTCTGTGGGGGTCCTCAACTTCTCTTTTGATTGTTTTTTCACAGGTTTTCTCCTACTGTGCCGGGAGTAGATGATTGTAATATAAACAACATAGATCGCAAAACAATGACAGCAATGATCAAGAATACGATAGCGTAAGTTAGATATCCTGCATTTTCCGCTATCTTCAACGTTTTTTGCCGCTTCACACACCTCATCACAAGATTCGTCAGAAGTTTCTGAAATTTTGAAGAAATCGTTAAATATCACTAGAAGTGATAATTCATAGCACAGATGTTCAGTTTTCATGAACGTATAGAAAATATGTTCTTCTTTAGATACATTTTCTTTGTAACTCTATAACTGTTTTTAACTAAAAAAAACTGTGACAATTACTAAACAGAAAAATTAGTTTTGAGCCCGTGCTCTGATGTGACTTTTTTTTCAATGAGCCGAGTGTAGACAAACGAGTAAGAATAGGCAATGAGCAACCGTAGTCAATGAGTATTGCCTTTTCATCAAGAAAATATCTCACCTTAACGAAACTATCACATGACATATCGTCCGGAGAAAGGAGATCGGCTGAAAATTAAGAAAAAAAAAATCGACAAATTGGCTAGCAAGATACTAACCTCGGCATTTTGAACTGGTCTTATCAGCAGAACAATCCGGTACACCTTCTGGAATAAACGGTTTTTACTTCATTTTCATAACTGAAGATTGTCTTACTTTTCACTGCAGCCTCGATTTTATGTTTAGAATCTTTACATGGCGTTTTACAATATTTCTCATCAGCTTTGACGAATTCATCGATCACTTTTCGCCTTTCAGTTTTGATGCAGGACGGTGTCACACAAGCAACGAGTTTTGCAGCAACTTTGGCAACTAAAAACTATTAAAAATTGAAAAAAATGGAACGAGTGAATTGTGACCTTGAGCTGATTCAGAAGCCATTTTTGTAGCAGAATCTATACATTCTTTTTCCAATGTTAGATCAGAGGAACAAGTGTTAGTCCATGCCTTGAGACGTTGACCGTTGA
>NW_026526090.1:0-7863 GCF_010183535.1 Caenorhabditis remanei
GTGTCAGCTCATTGACCATCATTCCCATGTGATAAGACATCTCTTTGGATCTTCCAATCCAGTCTAACCCCAACAGATTTCCGTGTTCTCGGACATACACATAACCAGTACCTACTGATCCTTTGAGTCTGAACTCCACTAGCGCCCTGCCTAGTATCTTCAACTCATTTCCACTTGCTGACTTCACTTTAGATCTACATCTCTCCAAGTCAGGCTTTCCTATTCTACTCCAATCTTCCCTTCCGATGATGTGTGATATCAGATCCCGTATCCAACTGAAACTCCACCGACTCACTATTCACATCTATTGACACATACTGACGGACAGAATTGACCTCAGCATCTTCCGAAGAAGCTCCACCAACTATGGCAACGTGTTGTGTCTTTCTTGATGACGAATCTTTTCTCGATCTGCAAAAACTGGACATATGTCCCTTCTTCTGACAATCGAAACATGTTGTGAGTGGTTTGGGACAATCTGGCTTCCTATGGCCACGTTTCCCACAGTTCCAACACTTTCCACCTTCAGAATAATCATATTCTGATGTGTTCTTGTCTCCACTCTGATCCTGATTACTCGGCTTTTTAGCATACACTGCTCTCACTGCCGTATCACTTTTCTCCATCTCAGACACCGCACTAGTTTGACTCAAAAGTTTCTGCCATTCCGTACATAACTCATTGATGTTAACTTTTTCTCCCAGTTCCGTCTTCTTCTCGACATATTTCAGAAAATATGCACGAGCTTTGGTATCCTGTGTTGGATCTAACCCTCTTAGCCAAAAGAAAACTTTCCAGCCATCAGGGTCAATGTCTTTCAACATTGCCAATTCACACAACGCGTTCACCTTGTTTGTGTATTCAACTGGAGAGTCACCATCACGAGCAATATTGATGCACGCGAATCTATGCGAGAACAAACTCTTCTTTATATCGAACATTTCCTTTAAAATGTCGACGGTATCTTTGAAATTCACCTCATGGTGCAATTTGGGACAGATTCTTCTAGAATACTGTTCATATACCTCCTCTGACAATTTACTCACTAACAGAGCAACTTTGTTTTTGTCATCGAGACCCTTCCCTTCCTCAGTAAACGCCGTACTGTAACGCGCGTACCACTTTGAGAATGTTTTCTCGGTTTCCAAATCGAATTGGAACACCGTAATTCTACCACCAATGTCGTTCATCAACTGTGATTGTGACACGGTTAGTCCGCTTGATGTTCCCAAGGAACCATCAATTTGACTCTTTTCCGCCACGGCTTTTGTCAAGACAGCAATGGTTTCTTCATGCTTTTTGGCTTGTTCTGCCATTTGCTTTTGCATGAATTCCATCATTTCGATGAACTTTCGGTTCATCTCTGCGTCTGACATTTTTCAATCAAACTTTAGATAAACTGGGTAACAACCAGTATCTATCACTTCGATCGCCTCAATCACCAGAGAAAAATCGATATCCGTCGGATAAAATCCAACCGGAAACCGACTACTTTTCGTTTTTGACTAGCAAAAATCGATATTTCTCTGTAAATTGGGTGTGCTTTCCGGGTTCACGTGTAAGCACCACTCAATTTTCAACACTTCGTTAGTCTTTCTTTCCGGGTTCACGTGTAAGAAAGGCTAACAAACACTAGAGGCAGAGAAAACTGATTTTGCTTTCCGGGTTCACGTGTAAGCAAAACAGAATTCTTATCACTTTGCTAGACTTTCTTTCCGGGTTCACGTGTAAGAAAGGAGCTAACAAGTGATTCGGTGGTTTTCTCACTCAAAAGAGCTCGAAATCTGATCGCCACTGTTGTATCTCGTGCTAATAGAGAAACAATGTATAATAATCACTCGTTTATTAGTGATTCGGAATAATAAAATGAGGGGGACAAGGGGTACAATCTATCCGTAACGGTCACGTTCCGGAAGCAGGTATAAAACTACAACTGACTTTAGAACGAGAGGAAAAGGATGACATTTCCTCTTCGCGGGCAAACGGGGGAATACGAGGGAAAGCGGGTAGATCAAAAAGGTAGATCAAAAATAATATAAATCTTTGTGACTAAATAAACAACGTCACAACACTTACTTAGTCGATCCGTTCTTCGCTCAGTTGGTGTGGGCGCGGATCACAGCTATCCATTTTTTCCGATCTTTGGCGATTGTGCTCCAAGGTTCGATCAATTGAGTTCCTTGTCGCACTGAGATTTCTTTCCTCAGGGAGTCGGCCCATCGCATTGGTGGTCTTCCTACTGGTCTTTTCTCATTTCTGGGTATCCATTCTTGAAGTAGCGTTGTCCACCGATTATCGTTTCTTCTCATCACGTGGCCAGCCCAACCTAACTTTCGTTTCGTTATGAAGACAAGAGGGTCTTTCACTTGGGACATCTTCCTTATATCTTCTCGGTGGAGGTCTTTCTCTCGTTGTTCCGTGAGGGTAATTCCGACGAGTTTACGTTCCAGTGCGGCATGTGTTATTCTTACTCTTTCGGATAGAGCTTTAGTGAAAGTCCATGTTTCTGATCCATATGTCAGTGCGGGGAGAACAATGGAGTCGAAAAGTTGCGCTCGGATTTTCGGACATGTCAAGGCATCTGTTGTGTTTTTGATGTTGTTGAGTGCCGCCCATGCTGATCGTCGTCTTCTGTGAATTTCTGGCTCTAGATCGTTTTTTGTATTGAGCAGTCTTCCCAAGTATACGTATTCCTCAACATCTTCAATTGCAGTCATGGTGTTGTTTTTTCTGATATTTATTTGGTGACTTGACGCAAATTTGTTCCTCAGCACTTTTGTTTTATTCGCGTTTATTTCCAGACCGACTGTTTCACAACTGTTTACCAGCTCTTGTAGCATTTTTTCCGCTATTTGTGGAGTTTTCGAGATGAGAATGATATCGTCGGCGAATCGTAGATGTGTTAGGTTTCTGCCGTTAATTCTGATACCAGGGGAGTTATCATAGTCATCTTTGTCTTCTTTTATATGTGGCCATGACATTCGACTAAAGGCCGTTTCGAGACAAGCAGAAAACAAGTTTGGTGAGATGGGGTCACCTTGTCTGACACCTCTGGTAATGGGGATATTGACTGGGTTATAGAATGGTATGATTGTGGTGGAGCAATCGTTGTAACACTTTTAGGAGTTTTATGTATCCAGAGTCTATCCCTTGAGTCTTCAGGCTTTCCCATAGAGCGGCAGGTTCAATCGTGTCGAATGCCTTCTTGAAGTCGATAAATATCATTGTGATTGGTATTTGGTATTCTCGACCTACTTCCAGCAGTCGTTGCACTGAATGGATGTGGTCAATCGTCGAGAAGGATCTTCTGAATCCTGCTTGTTCGACCGGTTGTGCTTCTTCCAATGAATTCCGGATTCTATTCAGAATACATTTCGTGAAAGCTTTATATAGTACGGGAAGCAGGCAGATCGGACGATAATTTTCTAGATTTTCTTTGTCTCCTTTCTTGAATATTAGAGTCGTTTTGACGATTTCCACTTTGTTGGAACTTTTCCTTCTTTCAGGTAGCGCGAGAACTTTTTCGCTAGGAGTTTGTGAACGGTGAAGTGACTGCCACCTAACGATATAACATTGGCGATCAGGATCAAGGGACCACCGAGGAAGGCTGGAATACTCCAAATCGGATTGGTTGGTGCGCAGGGAGAGTGTTGGAGCAGCATTTGGATACCCCGATGCAGTAGGACGAGATGTCGGCATCGTTGTGAGGAAGCCGTCGAAGGGTTTGAGAGCGAGGAGCTCGAGATCATGGGATCACCTTGAAGCCGATCGGAGATGCAGCCGAGTGAAGAGCTCAAGATGTGAGGAATACATCGATGTGATACACCATGGGGTGTGGATCGTGCTGGAAACCACCGTGGAGGTGTGTTTGACGTGCTGAAGATCGTGTGTCGTCAATGGACCGTAGAAGGACAGCGATCGGGACAGATGTCCAAGAAGGAAAAGCTGTGGAGTCTGAGCAGCGGCTGTCGTGGAAGAATGACGATTCAGAAGACAGTAGAAAACTGGACTTTCTGGGACCTCTGGATGATGCTGGGACTCTAAAAATACGGGGGAAAAAGGGGACAAAATAAGAAAAAAAAGAAGAAAAAAGGGAGAGGAACCACCCCAGCATGATGCTGGGACCTCTAAAAATACGGGGGAAAAAGGGGACAAATAAGAAAAAAAGAAGAAAAAGGGAGAGGAACCACCCCAGCATGATGCTGGGACCTCTAAAAATACGGGGGAAAAAGGGGAAAAAATAAGAAAAAAAAGAAGAAAAAGAGAGAGGAACCACCCCAGCATGATGCTGGGACCTCTAAAAATACGGGGGAAAAAGGGGACAAAATGAGGGGAATTTCCACTCCGTTTTCCTCGTCCACTGGTCTGACTTCTCTATTCTCGGTGTCGTTGATCTTCTTTTACAAACACCTCTCGTTGCAACTTTTCCGATTCTGCTGCCTGAAAAGCAATCACGTGTTTTCTCTAGTGTTAGGATGAGTACGAACCAACTGATATCCGCAGAAAAGAGCAATAGCAGTCATCGTGTATCTCGTAATCCGAATCAATTGCACACTGTTTGCAAATCCAGCGTTTTCGATGATCATTGCCATTCGGACGGCGAAATGCAGTGCAATGTATGCTCCAATAGCCTGTGCAGAGCCATTCCAGATGGTGGTGTAGCGAGACAGTGTCACCTCAATCGTCTTTCCTGAAAATTCTTCTTTTCTGTGTGTTTGGAAGACTTTACCTACCGTAAATGAATCCGATGGCGATTTGTTTGAACCAGTCTGCGTCATCCACGTTTCCAACTATTACAGTAACAATACTTAGTACCAGAGACATAACGGATCCAATTGTTGGGACGTAGAATGGCATTGGGGGCTTCTTGAAGTGGCGAAGAGAATTCTGAAAATAAAGTTGAGTAATGGAACCTGAAAGACATAATTCCTTTTTCTTAACAATAATGTTCAAGTGTTAATGTGATACTTTCCCGAAAAAAGATTTATTCTAGAAAAATGGGGTAGAATTCTCGAAATTTTGATAGAAAAAATTGAGAAGTAGGCGGGAGTCGAACCAGCAACCTCTCTTCTTCATTGCCCCCCGTTACCACTGAACTAACATCGCAATAGAAAACATGGATATCTTTCTGTATACACTCCAAAGTTCAGCTTGTTCCGATCAAAAATAGATTGATCATGCTCATAGATGGAAAAGTAATAGTAAGAAAATGAAAACAAAATTACCCTTATGACTTCCAGAACCACCCCGAACACCAGACCATAATAGGTAGAATATCCAAATGATCTGAATAAGTTCGTAAGCAACAATAAGTGTTTCGAATGATAACTCACTTCTTCGTTTCCTCAATCTTTTCCGATGCTCCAATGTAGCTCTGATCTCTCTGTACGCTTCCAACACCAGAACCATGTAGATGGTGAGAACAGCGAAGATGAAGACTAGGTTCCCGACGAAAATATTTTTAGCGACTTCGAGCGATTTTTGGATCCTCGGCAAGATTCGATCCTTCCAAAATTTCTTTTTTTTTCTGGTGTGTTGATACTCGGGTTGACAACCGGCAATTCCATCTGAAATCACCAAAATTTTTGAAATATCGAAAATTATCAAATTCTACTAAAAATGATTATTTAGTTAATTTTGGACTTACCGGAGTTCCCACTTTTTTGAATTGAAATTATCATCTTTCTGGTGTTCGCGCCGACTCTTCTTCACCGCTAAATCTTTCCAGTGTTCCTTTTAATCAAAAAATCTTGTTGAAAAGTTGAAGCTTCTCTCGTTAATTGATTTCCCATTTTAGATATTGGTACACTTGGAATATGTGCTTTTTAAAGGCTAACGGGTTCCGAAGATGTTGATATTTTGATTCTGAATGGTTTTTAACTGAGAGTTATGATTCATGTTGATCATCATAAGCTTCTGAAATAAAGTATGCTTTTGTTTTCCTCTCAAAAAATGAAACATTTAATAATTTTAGTTCTTGAAAAGGATCATCCAAATTTCTGATTCAACCAAGTTGTGTTTGAATTCATTGAGGTGCTAATCTGTGATTGTAGAGTGGAAAACAGATGATACCAGTCTTATCACATCTGAAACATCTGAAACTCCTCATAACAAGATTCGTGCATGTTCAGATTTTGAGAGTTCCAGAAATCTCAGAATAATAACAGAAAAACAAACATTGCGCTCAATAATCTTTAAAGTTGTCCTTTTGAATCTTTTGCTTTTTCGACACTTCAGATTATCTAAATCATTTTCCTCTAAATTGTCTTATTCGCATCTTAAAAAATCACCTCAAGAACTTGTTTTTCTTTTTGGTGAGTTCGGAGCCATATGTCATATTGGTCCAATATATTCCAGACCGAGATCATAGAAGATATAAAAAATCTATAGAATTCTGTAGTGGATATTATGCTGCTTTTATACGAATGGAAAAAGGTCAAACAGTTGGAATGCTTCAACAGCAATTGCTCTTATTGAGATGAGAATCTGAAAAAGTAGGTGTTGTATATTATTCCGACTTTTGTCTTTTATCTATTTGAGCTCAAGAGAACAATTGCTTCAAACTGAGTCTCACAGTGTCAGTTGTTTAGAATATAATCTTCATGATCTCAAAATAATTTTTTTCATTTCGGAAAGAGGAGTAATGCGATAAACTGTAAACTTTTGGGAATGTATATTGTCATTTCTAGAGCAATGTGAAATCTGAATGTGAGCTATACCAGAAGTTACGACACATCCACAATGTTCTCTTTGGTTGAAAAATAAAGAACAAATCCGAACGAAAATCTTTATTGAAAACCATACAAGCATTCAAATAGAATAACAGAATACAATAATTTCAATGAGCTCGATAAATTCAAGACAATGAGTTGGTGATGGATCATATTTCAACTTTTCATTAAACTCTCGTAAGCTTCAACGACGTGACGCGTTACTCGAGAACGGTAAATTTCTAGAGACAAATCTATTATTTTCCGTGCACTTTTTTCATTTCTTATACACTTTTCGTCAACAGATGTAACAATATCTTTGAAAACAGTTTATTTCAATAATCAAGCAGAAAAAGCAAACGAAAGTACTGTAATTTCAGTGAACTTACTGTAAGTGTGAGCCAATTTAGTGCACATTCTTAAATTATGAAAAGAATGTCTACCACTCAAAAAGGACAAAGTTAACCCGGCCAAAAACCAGAAAAACCGATCTAAGAATATGCACTTTTAACTGCAGGTCTGTCGCCACAGACAACAGACTTGCAGAACTACTCGAAGAGACAAATCGCATTAAATACGACATTATTGGTCTCTCAGAAACAAAAAGATCCGCAGAAGTGCATATGACAAATCGGGACGGAACCGGCGTAATACTTGGAAAACGCAACGACTCTTCTGTATCTGGCGGTGTAGGATTTATAATTAATAAATCCCTTATGCCAAAAAAAAAGAGATAAAGATAGTGAGTCATCGTATCGGATACATTACACTGCAAGTGAACAAGAATCAGTGCACTATCATACAAGGCTATGCACCCACCGCTGTACGAAGAAGAAGAACATTCAAATTTCTACGAAAATCTAGAAGACGTGTACAAGTCATGCAAGAGTAGATATAAAATGGTCATAGGAGACTTTAATGCCAGAATCGGTGAAAGGAAAGGAAACGAAGTATTCATTGGCCCACACTCCATGGAAAAGAGAAACGACAGTGGAGAGAGACTTGCCACGTTCTGCGAGGTCAACAGAGTATTCCACACGAACTCACAGTTCATAAAGCCGACTCACCGACGATGGACCTACATCAGTCCCGATAAACAACACAGACACGAGTTGGATCACATTCTTGCAAACGGAAAATACATCACCGACGT